>NC_057812.1:642479498-642480176 GCF_018294505.1 Triticum aestivum
GTGACTTGTGATAACTATGATTATTATTATTGTTGACTAACCCGTGATATTATTGTTATTATCGAGTATCTCTGGGATGGTTCTACCTCCGGGATATTCACTATGATTGTTTATTTTAAAGCCCTTTATGTGGTGTCGCTCAAACGCCCGACTGTGGCATTTCTTTTAAAGCCCTTTATGTGGTGTCGCTCAGACGCCCGACTGTGGCATTTCTTTTATAGCCCTTTATGTGGTGTCGCTCAGACGCCCGACTGTGGCATTTCTTTTAAAGCCCTTTATGTGGTGTCGCTCAGACGCCCGACTGTGGCATTTCTTTTAAAGCCCTTTATGTGGTGTCGCTAAGACGCCCGACGGTGGCATTGCTTGTTATTTATTTCATAAATTTTAATACTACTATGTTATTGCATTTTTATAAATAACCGCCTGCACGCATCAGAATTTTATTTACTATTTTTGACTGACGTCATGAGCATAAAATATTTTCAGCACATCATTGTTATATTATACCTGTGTTCATAATGTTTGCGAGTACATTCAAAGTACTCACTGGCTTGTCCCTGGCTATTGTCTTGGCCAGATTTCTTGCGCGGAAAGGAGCGACCATGTTGAAAGCCCCGGAACCCACACAATGGAGATAGCAGCCTCGCGAAGATAGGAGTTAACCTGGTCAGCTGTTCC
>NC_057812.1:642480186-642544985 GCF_018294505.1 Triticum aestivum
AAGCCCTTTATGTGGTGTCGCTCAGACGCCCGACTGTGGCATTTCTTTTAAAGCCCTTTATGTGGTGTCGCTCAGACGCCCGACTGTGGCATTTCTTTTAAAGCCCTTTATGTGGTGTCGCTAAGACGCCCGACTGTGGCATTGCTTGTTATTTGTTTCATAAATTTTAATACTACCATGTTATTGCATTTTTATAAATAACTTGCTCGCACGCATCAGAGTTTCATTTATCTTTTGTGACTGACGTCATGAGCATAAAATATTTTCAGCACATCATTGTTATATTATACCTGTGTTCATAATGTTTGCGAGTACATTCAAAGTACTCACTGGCTTGTCCCTGGCTATTGTCTTGGCCAGATTTTCTTGCACGGAGAGGAGCGATGCGATGCCAGCCCCGGAACCCACACAATGGAGATAGCAGCCTCGCGAAGATAGGAGTTAACCTGGTCAGCTGTTCCCGTGGGAAATGGAGTCCCATAGACACTGATGTTTCACAACCCGCTTCCGCCATCAACCCCTAGAAACCATTTGTTGTACTCACAGGCCAGAATGGTATTTTACTACATATGTTGTATTCTGCTTGGAATTTCTGTATCAAGTTGGAGCCTCATCAGCTAACAGTAATCCTGGGGCTGATGAGCACGACGGTCTTTTCTGGAAATTTATTACCCGGAAAACCAGTCGTGACAGACTTGGTATCAGAGCCAGGCTGACCATTGGCTAATCCTATCTTAGCCAGGTCAATAAACCTAAGTAAACCAACCTACCAGATCTTAACCAAACCCCAGTCAAGCTTCCCATGCAAGATAGCCACACAGTGACCCAACACCTTTTGGCAGTCGGTGCCCAACCTATCAACCTAACCTGTCACTCATGCGCCAGTGACCGGCCCCTAAATAGTCCTTTTTCGCAAACATGCGGAAGAAGACTCCGTCCCCTTTTTCCTATAAAAGGGCACGCTAGTCTCAACCCAGCACAGCACAGCCGCTACCCCAAACCAAGCCACAATGCCTGGCCCTGTCGTGCACAACGAGACCACAGCAACCAACCTTGGAGGTTTTGTGACCATCCTCACAAACCTCGCCCGTCGTGCCTATGCGTTAGAGGAGCCACCAGAATATGTTGTGTACCAAGGACCCATGAGCGGTGAAGACCGTCAATTTTGGGCCACTGTGCACATCTACGGTAGGGGTATAGCACCCGAGCGCCCCTACAGGTTCACCGGAAGGACAACTTCCTTTGAGCCACAAGCCATCCAGCTAGCCGCTCGAGAAGCTATAGTTCATCTCAGGCACCTGTCGCCCAGAGTTAACTGTCGCTCGTTCCACTACTACCCCAGACGTGAAGGGTATGGTAGACCACCCCAAGTTGCCAACGGAGATCACGAGACGGACCCCGCATTGTTGCACCTAGTGCGCTATGTAAGTGCACTAGAGGCACTGTTCGACCAGATCACTATTGATCTAATCGCAGCTCGTGGAGAGCTGGTTCGTCGAGCCTCGGCGAGAGAAGAAAACGAGCCCAACGCCGACAACCCAGTCGTGCTGTTTGGACAACCGATCGAGACCCCGAGATCAGCTCCAGCCATCAGCCGAGATGCTTTGATGACCCCAGAAGTGCTTCGTCGCATATTGGGAGCACACTCCAACGGGATTGTGGCCAACAATCCCCGAGATGGTCCTCATCACTACCCCGACCCTGCAGTTCCTCCGCCATCTCCGACTAATCCCGGCAGTGAGACACGTGGAGAAGCCTCGACATCCACCAGGCGCGCCCGTTTAGACATTAATGAGGTAGACTAAGCCGTACGAGTAGTACCGAGTCTCAGTGTATCCTCACTTTGTAATCGTGCGACCGTGTATATTAACGCAGCCTGTCGTTGTGCCTCTGTTTTAATAGTGGCCTTGCATTTTTGGTCAGCGCATAGTTGCATATTTTTCCGGGCACAACTACCAAAACCAACCCGACGACAACCACAGTAACGCGTCTCTTTATGAGATATGTGTATCTCTGACACTGACCCGACCTTTGGAGCTAAGCTGGCAAATTTATTACCTTTCACCACGGTAAAACGAATCCGGCTCCATTGCTATATAAAGGCCACCTTGTGACCTTACCCAGCAACCCTCACTTTGTGCACCACACTCACAACTTTTTCCTGTCATGCCGAACCCCAGCATTCATCTGAGAACCCCAGATGCAACCCCAGGTAGCTTTGTCAAAATATTGTGGGATTTTACCCGCAGTACCATGGGTTCTACCCAGCCACCTCAGTACGAGCTGTTCAAATCAAGGATCACCCCTTCCACCTCGGAATATTGGGCAGCAGTACACATTCCTCCTGTAGACCCCAACCAAGATCCAACAGAAGTTTCCTTCGTGGGGAAATCTATGCCAACCCCACACTTGGCCATAGAAGCTGCTGCGAAAGAAGCGATTGCTCGCCTTCGATCCGCTGTACCCTATGCCCGCGAATGAGGATATTATTACTTTCCGAGCCGTGCAGCACCCGGAGAAGTTACATCTTTTCCCGGTGGACGGATTGAGAAAGACCCAGTACTAGCCAACCTTATCCAGTACATCATCGCTCAAGAGCATTTGAACCAGCGAGTGATGGATTATCTCCAGGATCTCGCTGATTTAAATCCTCATATCGCCATCGGCAGAGCACTAAGGCCCGACCAGGAGAGACACGTGCATCGACTGGTCAATCCACTGCCTCAGATAGAAGAGGAGTGTATCCCAGTACCAGAGACATTTTATCAGGACCCCGTCCAGTTGCCGTTTCCATTTTAGAACATCGCTGCGGTGTTCATTATTGCAACATTTATTTATGTGTGTGACTTATGCGTGATACCCTGAGTTTGTACGACGAGTCAATTTTTTGGCTTCTACTAATGTGTGTAGTTTTTGTTGTGGTTTATGCTCCTTTAAATTAACTGTTTTTCCCTCGCAAAATCCTGGAGTGAGATTTCTTTTCCCTGAGTTGCTACACCTGCCCCTTCTCACGACGTGGATTATTTAATTTCACACAGCACCACGCAGCAGACTCACAACCATAATCATTCGGACACATACACTGTTTGCAAAACTTTGCAACAGTGTTGCATCCTGCTAATCACCCCCTAACAACAGTTAGCACCCGGCACACCCCATCTACTCCTCATGATCACCACCACCACGGAGAGCCAACACCCGAGCAGCAGCGTCGCGACGATCGTCGAGGATCATCGCGCACAGGAGCACAGAGAACCCCAGCAGTGTCGCCAGCCCTCCGCATATCAGGATCGCAAACCAGTTCGGCATCGCCTCCGCCATTTGAGCCTCACCCGAGCTTCTGTAAGCAGTAATGGAGAAAGAAGGAGGAGGAGAAGTGAGGCCAGGTGTGAGGAAGAAGAGAGAGAGGCACCCCGGCCGTTTTTATAGCTCGAGCTCGGTGTACGGTGGGCGAAGTCCACCAACGCCGCTCGTCGCCGATCGCCGGTGTTCGGAGTCGAATCCGCGAGCAGTGCCGACAGCGCGCTGGCCCGCGAGGTGAGTGCACGCTGCACCAGCAGCTAGCACGCCGCGCACTACCACGGTACGGCCTAGATGCCCTACACACTAGGCGTCGCCGGTGGAGAAAGCGCGCGGGAAAGAGGAAGAAGAAGGAGCCAGAGGGAGAAGAGGAGACTGACAGTGGACCCCGGGTCCGCCTGTCAGCCAGAGGGAGCACTGTGCTCTCGGGTACGACCAGCGTATATCTAAATTTAGGAGTTATTCTAGATTTTTATCCAGCGTAGAAATCTCACGTTTTTGTCCCGGACCGTAGACTTTTCCACGCAGCACCAGTTTTCACACTGTGATTTTTTTCACCACTTATTGCCCTCTCACTAAAGCCACATCTTTATCGCGTAATATTTTCTTAACACAGCTTTTAACAAATCTCGAGGACGAGATTTTTCTTAAGGGGGATAGTGTTGTGACACCCCAAAAATTTGGCCTTGTTTTAATGAATTAAAATTTTTGCCAGGAATTAAAACTTTGGATTTCTGAGCTCCATTTTGATTTTTAAATCATTTCCTTCCCTGTTATGATGAGTTTTTCCCAAAGAGAAAACTTTTCAAATATGCCATTGGACATATTTAATCTCTCAAGAGAAACTTTCCCTTATTTAATATAACTAATTAAATAATTAAGTTGCTTGATCTTTACTTTCTTGAAAATGGTTTTTCAAGGTTAAATGGCCATATTTGAACTACAACCATTTGATAGATTCACTTAAAATTCCCACAAAAATTTGGAGATGTCTTGTGATGTTTTTAAATCACTTTTATGCAAAAATATATTTTATTCATGAAATATTTTGAGCTCTACACTCAATTTTTCTTCTCTGGTCTAGAGTGCATTTTGCACTACAACCCATTTAAATATTTCTTTCTGGCCTCCACCAAAATTATGGGATATTGTTAGTAGCATATGATTCAACTTTATGCAAAAATCTAGTGCTGTTCTTTGAAAATTTTGAGTGAATCAACCTCATCTTCATTCTGGACCAACTGGATGGTTTGTACAGCAACCATATTTTTGCTTGCTCTTTAACCCTTGATTCTTTCTCCTACTTGTAGTCCTCCATGTTAAACCCTTAAGTCCAGGAGCATGCACCCTTTGGATCATTTTTGGTTCATGAAATAATATCATTTATTTCCTGTCCAGAAATGTAGTTTTGCAAAGCTTGCACTAGCAAGTTTCCCTTTTGGCAAACTAACCTCACCACTCTCTCTTGCATCTAAAGAGACCCCAACCTGGAAGTTTTGGCTACCCCAAGAGGTGCCTAGGTGCATGTGGCATTCTATCGAGCACCCTGTAGGCAAGACCAGTTTTGACATGAGTTTTGGCATTGCACCGTGAGCTTGCACCTCTGATCAAACTAGCATGTCCACTAGACTCCCAGTTGCTCCTAACCTCGATCTGGTAAATGCCAGCCTCACCCAAACTCTGTAGCATGCTCTGGCATTACGTCGAGCACATCCCGTGCACGCCCAGGGCGCGGGTAGAGCGTGCGTTTGGCACGCACGTGCGCCGAGCCGACACGCTGCCCCCCCTGGTTTTGGCCCGCTCTGCAGCACCACGCCACGCGCTTCCCTCCTTGCAGCAACGCGCCAAGCCGCCCTGGTAGCCTACAGCAACACCGACAGAGCTTTTGGCGGCACACCGGCGTCCGCAGCGCGCCTCTGCCACGGTCGGTGCCGCCAAAGCCACCTCCGCTCGCCAGCTCGCCCTTGGAGCAGCGCCCACTCGTCCGCTAGCTCCTGCCGTCATCCCCAGCCACGCCACGTTGCCCTGCAAGCTACAGAGAGGCGGTTTGCCGGAGAGCTTATCCGGCCGCCGCGGAACCGACCTCGACGAGCTATAAAAGGAGGCCCCCGAGCTTCCCCGAGCACACAGGCAACCTTAGAATGCTCCCCTAGTTCTCCTATGGCAGCCAATCGACCCGGGGAGGTCTTCTTCCCCACCTCCGGCAACTGCGGCCGCCACCACTGCCCTGGCCAATTCGGCACCACCAGGGCCTCCCCCTCTCCGTTCTCTCCACCAAGAGCTTCCTCATCCTCCCGTGAACCTTTCCCTCTACTCGATTTCGATCGGGGCTCACTGCGGGAGAATTTTCACTCCGCCCCCGAAGCCTCCTCCGCCGCGAAGCTCGCCGCCGGCAGCTCCCTCCGTCCCCACTGGCCTGGCAACCACTGGGAGGACCGCACTGGAGTGGCGCATCCATCCCCGCCCTCGGGGCCCCGCGAAGAGCTGCCAGTCGCCGGCGACGATCGCCTGAGCTCCGTCTCCGCTCGGGACAGGGGAAGGAGGGGGAAAGAGAGACTAGTCAAACCTGACTAGTGGGACTCTCTGGACCCACTGTCAGCGACCCCGTGCCTGTCCACGTGGGATTAAGTGAAGGCGTAATCCCCCCAGTACGTTTCCCCCGCTCCTAAAGCGTATTCCCCTCCGAAACGTTTTCTTTTCTGTTTTATTTAAATAACAGATTTTTACCAGAACTTTGACTGGCTATAACTTTTTAAATACAACTCCAAATGAAATGATTCTTTTTCCTACCTCTCTCAAATTTCACCTAGTTTATTTTAAGATTTATTTGAAAAAAATTCAGAACAACTTTTGGTGCTGTTTTTATTTTGTGTGTTAATTCTTTTATATTGCTAAAATAGGATTTTTGAAGAGAGGAGAAACGTTTCAAGTTTTGGAGTGCACCCTGCCTTTCCACACATTTAAGGCAAGCATTCTGAACCCCGGCATAATATTTTTGTGTGTTCGATGACACGTTCATAACATCACCTCACTTTGGAGAAACTTGTTATTTCATGTGATATGATCATATGCATGGGTGCATGTTATTGATTTCCATGCTGTTGGAAATGGACACACTTGTGATGATAATCACCCTCATGTGCCTTGCATGCATACCGGCAGGAACCCGGGAAAACCTTTGCCTTGGGTAGGCATGAGTTTGTCCCCGGTCTCCGTCGGGACGGTTATGTCTGGTATGGCATGGCAAGGTGATATGAGCGGTGACTCTGTTGGTTGAAATATATTCGTCATGCTAATCATGCAGGGAATACTTAAACCTCCTGAGTCGACCGTAGATTGAGTCTTGTGCCAGTAACCCCCATACTTGTTTCGTACTACCACTCATCTCTACAGCAAGTAGAGTACGGTTCAGTAAGTTGTCAACCTCTTTCTAGCACACACCATACAGAGAGGCCATGGTGGAAGATACCGGTTGTAGCTGGTAGGCAGGCCACCTGGTCCGGGGGCGTGGGTGTTTCCGGTTGGGACCGAGAGGGGAGGCCACCCCTTAGAGCGCGCGATATAAATTTGATCCCATGCTACGCGAGGTTGTAGCCTCCCCACTTAGAGTTTGCTTAACAGGTGTCGTGGGTGATTCCAGACACGTGTGAGATAAGCTGGTGTGTGCAAGTTAGGTGTGTTTTCAACAAAAAGACCATAGACGGAATTAGTCCCGATGGACTAAAGAAATCCGTTACTCGTGGGTAAAGAGTACACCCTCTGCAGAGATTAAACCTATTCGAATAGCCGTGTCCATGGTTAAGGATTACAGTCTGGGATGGGTCAGGTGTCGGTCTTAGTGTCGGTCTTCGGAGGTGAAACTGTTAACCAGAACTGGAACTACTACCTGTGACTTGTGATAATTATGATTATTATTATTGTTGACTAACCCATGATATTATTGTTATCATCGAGTATCTCTGGGATGGTTCTACCTCCGGGATATTCACTATGATTGTTTATTTTAAAGCCCTTTATGTGGTGTTGCTCAGACGCCCGACTGTGGCATTTCTTTTGAAGCCCTTTATGTGGTGTCGCTCAGACGCCCGACTGTGGCATTTCTTTTAAAGCCCTTTATGTGGTGTCGCTCAGACGCCCGACTGTGGCATTTCTTTTAAAGCCCTTTATGTGGTGTCGCTCAGACGCCCGACTGTGGCATTTCTTTTAAAGCCCTTTATGTGGTGTCGCTAAGACGCCCGACTGTGGCATTGCTTGTTATTTGTTTCATAAATTTTAATACTACCATGTTATTGCATTTTTATAAATAACTTGCTTGCACGCATCAGAGTTTCATTTATCTTTTGTGACTGACGTCATGAGCATAAAATATTTTCAGCACATCATTGTTATATTATACCCGTGTTCATAATGTTTGCGAGTACATTCAAAGTACTCACTGGCTTGTCCCTGGCTATTGTCTTGGCCAGATTGTCTTGCACGGAGAGGAGCGACGCGATGCCAGCCCCGAAACCCACACAATGGAGATAGCAGCCTCGCGAAGATAGGAGTTAACCTGGTCAGCTGTTCCCGTGGGAAATGGAGTCCCATAGACACTGATGTTTCACAACCCGCTTCCGCCATCAACCCCTAGAAACCATTTGTTGTACTCACAGGCCAGAATGGTCTTGTACTACATATGTTGTATTCTGCTTGGAATTTCTGTATCAAGTTGGAGCCTCATCAGCTAACAGTAATCCTGGGGCTGATGAGCACGACGGTCTTTTCTGGAAATTTATTACCCGGAAAACCGGTCGTGACAAATGTTTCGCCTCCCGACTTATTTACCATATAGATAATTGTCAATGATAATAATTCATGATCAAATATATTTGAATGGCCATATACGATTAGATCTTTCCCCACCACATGGTACTTGCCAACTAGAGAATAATTGAGGTTGAAATGAGAAGGAATACTACTGACTCTTGCATAAAAGTAAAAGATAGGCCCTTCATAGAGGGAAGCACGGATTTGCAGAGGTGCTAGAGCTCGAAGATTTTAAAACAGATATGAATATAATTTTGAGAGGTATGCTTTCATTGTCAACGTAACGACCGAGAGTTCCCAATATCTTCCATGCTAGACACATTATACGTAGTTCCCAAACAGAAAGGTAAAGTTTTACTCCCCCTCCACCAACAAACACAAGTCATGGCTAGCCGAATCCTCGGGTGTCCTCCATACCAACAACAATCTGGGGGAGTTTTGTTTTATTATTATATTTTGATTTTGATCATAGGAACTGGGCATCCCAATTACCAGCCACTTTCTCCTGAATGACAAGCAAATAAACACTCATCATGAGAATAACCCACCTAGCATGGAAGATACTGACTGCCCCCTGTCGCTTCATGAGCGATTTGGGCATGTAAAACAGATTATTATTTGAAGATTTAGAGTTTGGCACATGCAAATTTACATGGAACGGTAGGTAAATACCGCATATAGGTAGGTATGGTGGACTCATATGGAATAACTTTGGGTTTAAGGAAGTGGTTGCACAAGCAGTATTCCCGCTTAGTACAGATGAAGGCTAGCAAAATATCCTAAGGAAGCACCACTTGTTGGAGGATCCATAACAATATAACTTCTATACAAATATACTCAAAAATAACTCATTACATTGTCTTCCTTGTCCAACTTCAACTAATTTGCTCAAGTTTGAAAATAATTAATGGGGCTCACAATCATAGAAGATGTCCAAGATAGTATATTTATATGTGAAACCTCTCTTCCTTCAATATTCTTTCATGAATTGTACAAGTGACCAATGTTGTATTTGCTAACTTTCGATAAATTTTACCACCTATACTTCTTTTGTGTGAAATCGTTACTCCCCATGGGATAAGCATATGAAACATATATAATTTAAGATTTATGATATTCAATCCATTCAACCATTTACTCAAAGGATATAAGTAAAGCACGAGAGTAAATGACAAACTACTCCAAAAATATATAAGTGAAGATCAATGAGTAGTCAAATAATTAAGTAGCTATGTGACGAATCTCTCTCACAACAAAATTAGATCTTAAGTATTTTATTCAAACATCAAGCAAAACAAAAAAAATGACATTCCAAGGATAGCACATATCATGTGAAGAATCAAAAACTTAGGCTCAACCAAAACTGACTAATCATTGTTGAAGAAGAAAGGCGGGATGCTAACCGGGGCATCCCCAAGCTTGAGCTCTTATGTCTCCTTAATTCCTCTCATATCATGGTCTCCCTAATTCTTAAAAACTTCATCCACACAAAAGTCAACAAGAACTCGTGAGATAAGTTAGTATAAACCAATGGAATAACCTTATCATTCTCTACTGTAGAAAATCACTAAAATTATAATTTGACATTGCATACTACTCCCTCCTTTCCGGTTTATAAGGCTCAATTTAAAAATCTCACCAACCAAGGTAGATGATGAGTGGTGGAATATTTTTGTAGTTTGCAAAAGCACCCAATTAATGCTCTTGTTTTCCTCAAAAAATTATGTTTTCAAATGCATTAATTGCAATGCATGCATGCATTGGTCAGTTTTCTCTTAATACTTGCATGCAATGATTTAATACACCTTGAAGTCTAAACATGTGATGGGGAACAACCAAATTGAGCCTTATAAAATGGAAAAACTAAAATTTTGAGATAAGCCCTATAAACTGGAAAGGAGGGAGTAAATGACTTTGCATATTTAATACTCCTATCCTCAAATAGAATCATTAAACAAGCAAACATGTTCAAACAATGCAAACATAAGGGCAATTTGTCTAAACAGAACAGTCTGTAAAGAATGCAAGAATATTCATACTTCTATAACTCCAAAAATTCTGAAAAAATACCACACTGTAGAAAATTTTCTTTTACTCATTGTGTAAAAATTTCAAGATTTTATCTCGTTCTGACTTTCCAGAAGAATTCAGACAATGTTAGAAAACTTTCTGTTATAAAAATAACAACATATAGACTTGCAAAATAAGCATGGTAAAGGCTATACTTGACCATTTTATTGAACTAAAAGATGAAAAACATTATTCTAAATAGCAGCAAGAAAATCTCAACAAAAGAAAATTACGCTCCAAGCAAAACTCATATCATGTGATAATAAAAATATAGCTCCAAGTGAGGTTACTTATAATGTTGGAGACGAAAGAGGGGATGCCTTCCGTGGCATCCCCAAGCTTATTTGCTTGGGTATTCCACGAATATTACCTTGGGGTGCCTTGGGAATCCCCAAGCTTAGGGTATTTCCACTCTTATTCTCCTCATATCGATATCTCACCCAAAACTTGAAAACTTTAATAACACAAAACTTAATGGAACTTTGTGAGATGGGTTAGTATGATAAAGACAAACCATTCACTTTGGTGTTGTCAAGACAAGATTCATAATTGTTCTCACATAATTCCTACTTTACACTACAATTTATATTGGCCAATATAAGCCATATAAACTATAAAACAAGCAAACTATGCATTGAAAACAGAATCTGTCAAAAACAGAACAATCTGTAAAGATCTGGACAATGACCATACTATTGTAAATCCAAACATTATGAAAACTTAGGACATTGTAAGAAATTTGTATACCAATCATGTGTAAAAAATTAGAATTTTATCATGTTCCAGTGAATTTAAACAATTCTGTTATTGGAAGCAAAAGCTTCTATTTTTGCACAGAATCAATTCAACTATCATCCACACTACCCCAAAGGCTTTACTTGGCACTTTATTGAAACAAAAACTATAAAACATGATTACTACAATAGCTTAACCATGTGAACACAAAAAAACAGTAGGGTTAAATATTGGGTTGTCTCCCAACAAGCGCTTTTGTTCAATGTCTTTTTAGCTAGGCATGATGATTTGAATGATGCTCACATAGAAGATAAGAATTAAAACATAAAGAGAGCATCATGAAGCATATGACTAGCACATTTAAGCCTAACCGACTTCCTATGCATATGGATTTTGTGAGCAAACAACTTATGGGAACAAAAATAAACTAGCATAGGAAGGCAAAATAAGCATAACTTCAAGATTTTCAACACATAGAGAGGAAACTTGATATTATTGCAATATGTAAAAGCATATATTCCTCTCTCATAATAATTTTCAGTAGCATCATGAATGAATTCAACAATATAACTATCACATAAAGCATTCTTTTCATGATCTACAAGCATAGAAATTTTACTACTCTCCACATAAGCAAATTTGTTCTCATGAATAGTAGTGGGAGAAAATTCAATGAAATAACTATCATATGACACTTGATGCACATAATCATTTTGAGCATTAAAATCATGATGACAAGTTTCATGGATATCATTACTCTTTGTAGCATACATATCATCACAACAATCATCGTAGATAGCAACTTTTTTGTCATAGTCAATTGAAACCTCTTCCAAAATAGTGGATTCATCACTAAATAAAGACATGAACTCTCCAAATCCACTTTCATAATTATTACAATAAGATTCAACACCCTCCAAAATAGTGGGATCATTATTATCTAGAGTTGACACTCTTGCAGACCCACTTTCATCAATATAATCATCATAAATCGGAGGCATGCTTTCATCATAATAAATTTTCTCATCGACACTTGGGGGACTAAAAATATCATTAATGTCGGCTAGGACTACGTCGGTATTTCCCCAAAGAGGAAGGGATGATGCAGCACAACAATGGTAAGTATTTCCCTCAGTGATGAAACCAAGGTTATCAAACTAGTAGGAGAACCAACCAACACAACGTAAACAACCCTTGCACATAAATAACAACCACTTGCAACCCGACGTGTTAAAGGGGTTGTCAATCCCTTTCGGGAAACGGCGCCAGAAATTGGTGCGTGGACGGGAGAAAGTTATAATAGATTGAATAAATAGATCACAAATAAAATAAAGTGCAGCAAAGTATTTTTGTATTTTTGGTTTAGTAGATCTGAAAATAAATGCAAAGGAAAATTAGATCACAAAGGCAAATAATATGAGAAAGATACCCAGGGGCCGTAGGTTTCACTAGTGGCTTCTCTCGAGAAAAATAGTGATAACCCACAAGTATAGGGGATCACAACAGTTTTTGAGGGTAGAGTATTCAACCCAAATTTATTGATTCGACACAAGGGGAGCCAAAGAATATTCTCAAGTATTAACAGTTGAGTTGTCAATTCAACCGCACATGAAAGACTTAATATCTGCAACAAAGTATTTAGTAGCAAAGTAATATGGAAGTAGCGGTAACGGTGGCAAAAGTAATAGTATTGGTTTTGTAGTGATTGTAACAGTGGCAACGGGAAAGTAACTAAGCAAAGATCAATATGTGAAAAGCTCGTAGGCAATGGATCAGTGATGGATAATTATGTCAGATGCGATTCCTCATGTAACAGTTATAACATAGGGTGACACAGAACTAGCTCCAGTTCATCAATGTAATGCAGGCATGTATTCCGAATATAGTCATATGTGCTTATGGAAAAGATCTTGCATGACATCTTTTGTCCTACCCTCCCGTGGCAGCGGGGTCCTATTGGAAACTAAGGGATATTAAGGCCTCCTTTTAATAGAGTACCGTAACAAAGCATTAACACTTAGTGAATACATGAACTCCTCAAACTATGGTCATCACCGGGAGTGGTCTCGATTATTGTCACTTCGGGGTTACCGGATCATAACACATAGTAGGTGACTATTGACTTGCAAAATAGGATCAAGAACTCACATATATTCATGAAAACATAATAGGTTCAGATCTAAAATCATGGCACTCGGGTCCTAGTGACAAGCATTAAGCATAGCAAAGTCATAGCAACATCAATCTTAGAACGTAATGGATACTAGGGTTCAAACCCTAACAAAACTAACTCGATTACATATAAATCTCATCCAACCCATCACCGTCCAGCAAGCCTACGATGTAATTACTCACGCACGGCGTTGAGCATCATGAAATTGGTGATGGAGGAAGGTTGATGATGACGATGGCGACGGATTCCCCTCTCCGGAGCCCCGAACGGACTCCAGATAAGCCCTCCCAGGAGAGATTAGGGCTTGGCGACGGCTCCGTATCGTAAAACGCGATGAATCCTTCTCCTTGATTTTTTCTCCCTGAACATGAATATATAGAGTTGGAGTTGACGTCGGTGGAGCATCAGGGGGACCACGAGGTAGGGGGCGCACCCCAAGGGGGGCGGCCTGCACCCTCATGGACAGAGTGTGGCCCCCTGGTGTTGATTCTTTCGCCAGTATTTTTTATTTATTCCAAAACGTGTCTCCATAAATTTCCAGGTCATTCCAAGAACTTTTATTTCTGCACAAAAATAACACCATGGCAATTCTGCTGAAAACAGCGTCAGTCCTGGTTAGTTCCATTCAAATCATGCAAGTTAGAGTCCAAAACAAGGTCAAAAGTGTTTGGAAAAGTAGATATGATGGAGACGTATCAACTCCCCCAAGCTTAAACCTTTGCTTGTCCTCAAGCAATTTAGTTGAAAAATTGAAAGTGATAAAGAAAAACTTTTACAAACTCTGTTTGATCTTTTTGTTGCAAATATGTAAAGCCAGCATTCAAGTTTTCAGCAAAGATTGTGAACTAACCATATTCACAATAACATTTAGGTCTCATGTTTACTCATATCAATGCCATAATCAACTAGCGAGCAATAATAATAAATTTTCGGATGACAACACTTTCTCAAAACGATCATAATATGATATAACAAGATGGTATCTCGCTAGCCCTTTCTGAGACGGCAAAACATAAATGCAGAGCACCCCTGAAGATCAAGGACTGACTAAACATTGTAATTCATGGTAAAAGAGATCCAGTCAAAGTCATACTCAATGTAAATTAATAGTAATTCCTGCACATGACAACAGTGCTCTCCAACTGGTGCTTTTTAATAAGAGAATGATGAATCAACATAAAAGTAAATAGATAGGCCCTTCGCAGAGGGAAGCATGGATTTGTAAAGGTGCCAGAGCTTGAATTTTGAAATAGAGATGAATAATATTTTGAGTGGTATACTTTCATTGTCAACATAACAACCAAGAGATCTCGATATCTTCCATGCTACACACATTATAGGCGGTTCCCAAACAGAATGGTAAAGTTTATACTCCCCCATCACCAACAAACATCAATCCATGGTTTGTCCGAAACAACGGGTGCCTCCAACTAACAACAATCCTGGGGGGGGGGTGTTTGCAATTATTTTAATTTAAGCATTGGACTAGGCATCTCGGTTACCAGCCATTTTCTCGTGAATGATGAGCGGAGTCCACTCATCTTGAGAAAAAACCCACCTAGCATGGAAGATATAGATGATGACCCACAAGTATAGGGGATCTATCATAGTCCTTTCGATAAGTAAGAGTGTTGAACCCAACGAGGAGCGGAAGGAAATGATAAGCGTTTTCCAGCAAGGTATTCTCTACAAGTACTGAAATAAGTGGTAACAGATAGTTTTGTGATAAGATAATTTATAACGAGCAACAAGTAACAAAAGTAAATAAAGTGCATCAAGGTGGCCCAATCCTTTTTGTAGCAAAGGACAAGCCTAGACAAACTCTTATATAAGGAAAAGCGCTCCCGAGGACACATGGGAATATTGTCAAGCTAGTTTTCATCACGTTCATATGATTCGCGTTTGGTACTTTGATAATTTGACATGTGGGTGGACCGGTGGTTGGGTGCTGTTCTTACTTGAACAAGCATCCCACTTATGATTAACCTCTATTGCAAGCATCCGCAACTACAACAAAAGTATTAAGGTAAACCTAACCATAGCATGAAACATATGGATCCAAATCAGCCCCTCCAGAAGCAACGCATAAACTAGGGTTTAAGCTTCTGTCACTCTAGCAACCCATCATCTACTTATTACTTCCCAATGCCTTCCTCTAGGCCCAAATAATTGTGAAGTGTTATGTAGTCGATGTTCACATAACACCACTAGAGGCTAGACAACATACATCTCATCAAAATATCAAACGAATACCAAATTCACATGACTACTAATAACAAGACTTCTCCCTTGTCCTCAGGAACAAACGTAACTACTCACAAAGCATATTCATGTTCATAATCAGAGGGGTAATAATATGCATAAAGGATCTGAACATATGATCTTCCACCAATTAAACCAACTAGCATCAACTACAAGGAGTAATTAACACTACTAGCACCAATACCGGACTTGGAGACAAGAATTGGATACAAGAGATGAACTTGGGTTTTGAGATGAGATGGTGCTGATGAAGACGTTGATGGAGATTGCCCTCTCTCGATGAGAGGAGCATTGGTGATGACGATGGCGATGATTTCCCCCTCCGGGAGGGAAGTTTCCTCGGCAGAACAGCTCTGCCGGAGCCCTAGATTGATTCCGCCAAGGTCCACCTTGTGGCGGCGGAGTTTCGTCCCAAAAGGTTGCTTCTTATTTTTTTCTCGACAAAAGACTTCATATAGGAGAAGATGGTCATCGGAGAGCCACCAGGGGGCCCACGAGGTAGGGGGCGCCCCCACCTCGTGGAAAGGGTGTGGGCCCCCTGGTCTTCATCTTTGGCGAGGATTTTTCATTATTTATATAAGGTATTCCGTGGAGTTTCAAGACTTTTGGAGTTGTGCAGAATAGGTCTCTAATATTTGCTCCTTTTCCAGCCCAGAATTCCAGCTGCCGGCATTCTCCGTCCTTATGTAAACCTTATAAAATAAGAGAGAATAGCCATAAGTATTGTGACATAATGTGAAATAACATCCCATAATGCAATAAATATTGATATAAAAGCATGATGCAAAATGGACGTATCAACTCCCCGAAGCTTAGACCTCGCTTGTCCTCAAGCGAAAGCCGATAACAATAAATATGTCCCCATGTTTAGAGGTAGATGTGTCGATAAAAATAAAATACGGACATGAGGGCATCATGATTATTCTCATAACAGCAACATACATAGATATTGTCATATGATTACTTATGTTCAAGTGATGATCTATTCACAATGCAAAAGTATGAATCAGAAACCTTATTGAGAACCAACAAACTATAACCTCAGTCATTGAAGCAATTGCAATTTATCATAACATCAGAAAGAGTCTATGTCAGAGCTAAAAAGCAAGTCCACATACTCAACTATCATCTAGTCCTTCATAATTGCTAACACTCGCGCAATACTTGTGGTTACGGAGTTTTAATCGGACATAGAGAAAGATAGGGGCGTATAGTTTCGCCCCACAACCTTTTACCTCGAGGGTAACGTCAACAATAATAACTCATGCCCCCCTACATCCAATTAGATATATATATATATCAGGTTCTTTCCAACATGCTGGGCTTGCCAAAGGACAAAATGAAAAAGGGAGAGGTGAAGATCACCATGACACTTGCATAAGGTAGAAGATAATAATAAAAGATAGGCCCTTCGCAGAGGGAAGAAGAGGTTGCCATGCGCTTTTATGGTTGGATGCACAAAATCTTAATGCGAAAGAACGTCACTTTATATTGCCCCTTGTGATATGAACTTTTATTATGTAGTCCGTCGCTCTTATTACTTCCACATCACAAGATCGTATAAAGCTTATTTCTCCCACACTACTCATACATATTTAGAGCAATTTTTATTGCTTTGCACTGATGATAACTTACTTGAAGGATCTTATTCAATCCATAGGTAGATATGGTGGACTCTCATGGCAAAACTGGTTTAAGGGTATTTGGAAGCACAAGTAGTATCTCTACTTGGTGCTGAGAATTTGGCTAGCATGAAGGGGAAAGGCAAGCTCAACATGTTGGATGATCCATGACAACATACTTTATCTCAGATATAAGAAAACATAATCCATTACATTGTCTTCCTTGTCCAACATCAACTCCTTATCATGTCATATTTTGATGAGTGCTCCCAATCATAAAAGATGTCAATAATAGTATATTTATATGTGAAACCTCTCTTTCCTTATTACTTCCTATTAATTGCAACGATGACCAAAGCTATGTCTGCCAACTCCCAACAACTTTTAATCATCACACTCTTTCTATGTGAAGTCATTACTATCAATAAGATCAATATGAACTTTTGTTTCTTCTTATTCTTTTTCTCTTTTCTTTTATTCACCCAAGATCATAGCAAGAAAATCAAGCCCTTGACTCAACACTAATCTTTATTATATAGCTCACGGACTCGATTACATAGAGAGATCATAAAGCAAAACTTAAAACTAGATCATGCCATAAACTTTATTCTACTAGATCAAAATACTACTAATAGGATTGAACTAATGAAAACGGCAAAGATAGGAGTTGTGATTATGATACGATACCGGGGCACCTCCCCCAAGCTTGGCGGTTGCCAAGGGGAGTGCCCATACCCATGTGATTATATCTCCTTGGTTGGTGAAGAAGGTGGAGGTGTTGTTGATGATGCGGGCTTGTCATCCATCTTCCAAGGCATAGGTTCACCATCATAGAAGGATGATCGAGTCTCCGGAATCCTCCAATCTGCAGCCAAACTCATTCTTTTGAATCTATATTCATACTCACAGTTTTGGTTTTGTAGGTCATAGATTTGGGCTTGGAGGTGCTCGATCTTCTCATGTAGCTTGAAGATGGCCTCCTCGGTGTTCTTGGCATCCGGCTTGTAGTTGTTAGTAAACTCCACGAGCACCGTGTGGCTAGCGTTGATTCCACGCTCCACCATCCCATGGCACTTGAAAACTTGTTGCTCCATTACTTCGAGCCTCGTCTCCACGCTTCCGGTTCCCTTTGGTCCCTCAGCATCGTGGATGTGCAACAACCCATCATGCATCTCAATGGTTTGAGGGTGTCGCAGCACCTCCGCAAGGTAAGGGTTAATGACCTTCTCGAAGAACTTGTCCTCGGAAGCACTTGGGGACGTCATGATAACCTAGATCTGTCAGAAAAATAGCTCGAAACAAGAACAGAGAATATTTGCATGATACGGGAGTCAAAACCTTCGGGAGAATATATATAGTGAATTTTTACTGACCAAAATACGTATCGTGCAAGAAAACAGAATCCGGAAGGCACACGAGGTGCTCACGAGGTAGGGGGGCACGCCTAGGGGGGTAGGGCGCGCCCTCCACCCTCGTGGGGCCCTTGTGTCCTTCCCGGACTGCTACTTAATTTTCTATTTTTCTAAATATTCCAAAACGGAGAAATATTGCCGTAAAAATTGTTTTCGAGTCGGTTTACTTACCGTACCACATACCTATTCCTTTTCGGAGTCTGAAACGTTCTGGAAAGTGTCCCTTATGTATTCCTCCGGTGTTACGGTTTCAATAATATTGGTTTCAATATTTATGGGATTACCTGAGATATAATGTTTAATTCTTTGACCATTTACCACCTTCGGATTTGTGCCTTCGAAGTTGTTGATTTTTATGGCACCGGAACGATAGACCTCCTCGATAACATAGGGGCCTTCCCATTTAGAGAGAAGTTTCCTTGCAAAAAATCTTAAATGAGAGTTGTATAGCAATACATAATCACCTACATTAAACTCACGCTTTTGTATTCTTTTGTCATGCCATCTTTTAACCTTTTCTTTAAACAACTTGGCATTTTCATAAGCTTGGGTTCTCCATTCATCAAGTGAGCTAATATCAAATAACCTCTATTCACCGGCAAGTTTAAAATCATAGTTGAGCTCTTTAATAGCCCAATATGCCTTGTGTTCTAGTTCGAGAGGTAAGTGACATGCTTTTCCATATACCATTTTATACGGAGACATACCCATAGGATTTTTATATGTAGTTCTATAGGACCATAATGCATCATCAAGTTTCTTGGACCAATTCTTTCTAGACCTATTGACAGTCTTTTGCAAAATTAATTTTAGTTCTCTATTACTCAATTCTACTTGACCACTAGACTGTGGGTGATATGGAGATGCAATTCTATGATTGACGTCATATTTAGCAAGCATTTTACGGAAAGCACCATGAATAAATTGTGAACCACCATCAGTCATTAAATATCTAGGGACTCCAAACCTCGGAAAAATACTTCTTTAAGCATTTTAATAAAAGTGTTATGATCAGCACTACTAGTTGGAATAGCTTCTACCCACTTAGTAACATAATCAATAGCAACTAAAATATGTGTATATCCATTAGAGGTAGGAAAAGGTCCCATATAATCAAAGCCCCAAACATCAAATGGTTCAATAACAAGTGAATAGTTCATAGGCATTTCTTGACGTCTACTAATATTACCAATTCTTTGACATTCATCACAAGTTAGGACAAACTTACGGGCATCCTTGAAGAGAGTAGGCCAATAAAAACCGTATTGCAATACCTTTTGTGCAGTTCTATCTCCCGCGTGGTGTCCTCCATAAGTTTCGGAGTGGCACTTGCGTAGGATCTGTTCCTGTTCATGCTCAGGTACACAACGTCTAATAACACCATCTACTCCTTATTTATAAAGATGTGGGTCATCCCAAAAGTAATGTCTCAAATCATAGAATAACCTTTTCTTTTGTTGGTATGTGAAGCTAGGTGGTATAAATTTAGCAACTATGTAATTAGCATAATCAGCATACCAAGGGGTACTACGAGAAGTACTTATGACATTTAATTGTTCATCAGGAAAGCTATCATCAATAGGTAGTGGGTCATCAAGAACATTCTCTAACCTAGATAAGTTGTCTACAACGGGGTTCTCACTTGTAACACCCTCGATGCGACTATATCTCCCACGTGTCGAGGCACGACTTAGAGGCATAATCGCTTTGAAGGCATATGTTGCAAGTTAGGAAATCTTCACAACATCCCATGTAATATAGATAATAAAAGGGGAGATAACATAGTTGGCTTACACTCGCCACGTCAATCAAGTACATAAATAACATTACATCATCCAAACACTCATGGCCCGGCTACGGCGCCAAAATAAAAGATAAACCCAACAAGCGACACGGTCCCAATCACCCCCAACTGGGCACCACTACTGATCATCAGGAAAGGATACATAGTAACATTGAGAGTCTTCATCGAACTCCCACTTGAACTCAAGCGCGTCTCCTGGAGCGGAATCATCAGGCCCTGCATCTGGTGTAATAGTAATCTGTGAGCCACAGGGACTCAGCAATCTCGCACCCTCGCGATCAAGACTATTTAAGCTTATAGGTATGGCAAGGTAAAATATATGTGGAGCTGCAGCAAGCGACTAGCAAAAATATGGTGGCTAACTTATTTGCAAAAGAGAGCGAGAAGAGGAGGCAAAGCGCTAGCGAGAAACTAGAGAAGAACCTGCGCAAGCATTACTCCAACACCGTGTCCACTTCCCGGACTCCACCGAGAAGAGGCCATCACGGTAACACACTCAGTTGATTCATTTTAATTAAATTAAGGTTCAAGTTATCTACAACCGGACATTAACAAATTCCCATCTGCCCATAACCGTGGGCACGGCTTTCAAAAGTTCAAATCCCTGCAGGGGAGTCCCAACTTAGCCCATGACAAGCTCTCACGGTCAACGAAGGAATAGACCTCCTCCCAAGACGTTTCGATCAGACTCGGTATCTTGGTTCTTCAAGACACTTCGACAGGTTAAAACAAGACCAGCAACACCGCCCGAATGTGCCGACAAATCCCAATAGGAGCTGCACATATCTCTTTCTCAGGGCACACTCAGATTGTCCAAACTTCTGATAGGCCAGCCCAGAGTTGCCCCTGGTAGCCACCGGCGGCTGATAGTTTGGACCAACACTCAGAGGAGCACTGGCATGGGGGGGTTTAAAATAAGATGACCCTCGGGCTCCAGAAACCCAAGGGAAAAGAGGCTAGGTGGCAAATGGTAAAACCAAGGTTGGGCATTGCTGGAAAAGCTTTAATCAAGGCGAACTATCAAGGGGTTCCCATTATAACCCAACCGCGTAAGGAACGCAAAATCCGGGAACATAACACCGATATGACGGAAACTAGGGCGGCAAGAGTGGACCAAAACACTAGGCAAGAGGCCGAGCCTTCCACCCTTCACCAAGTATATAGATGCATTAAGATAACATGGCAATATAATGATATCCCAACAAGTAAATAAAAGTTCCAACAAGGAACGGTCTCCAATCTTCACCTACAACTAGCAACGCTATAAGAGGGGCTGAGCAAAGCGGTAACATAGCCAAACAACGGTTTGCTAGGACATGGTGGGTTAGAGGTTGACATGGAAATTTGGGAGGCTTTAAAGCAAGTGGTAGGCATCGTAGCAATGGCATAGCAAAAAGCGAGCAATCTAGCATAGCAAAGATAGTAGTGATTTCGAGGGTATGATCATCTTGCCTGCGAGTTGTCAGAGTTGACTGGATCCTCGAAAGCAAACTCAACGGGCTCCTCGTTAGAGAACTCGTCTCCCGGCTCTACCCAAACAAGACAACAAGCAACAAGGACACAATCAACCACGTGCAACTCAAACGACATGATGCAAAGACGATATGCTATGCGGGATGCGATGCGGGATGCATATGCAAGATGTGACAGGAAATGCAAGAACCTGGCCTCAACTTGGAAATCCAAGTGTGCCACTGGAAAGATGAGATGAAATCGCTTGAAAA
Source organism: Triticum aestivum (assembly GCF_018294505.1). Taxonomy (NCBI): domain Eukaryota; kingdom Viridiplantae; phylum Streptophyta; class Magnoliopsida; order Poales; family Poaceae; genus Triticum; species Triticum aestivum. Next base: position 642,502,095 of record NC_057812.1, read on the forward strand.
CGATATAAAGAACATCGGAATCGGAGTTACGGTTTGGAAATGGCAAGCGATTCAAATATGACACTGGTCTGCGATTTGCAGCAAGTAGCCATTCAAATGCAATGAGATGAACATGCTACAACACCCAAACATGACAACAAAATACATGGCAGGGATGCATTCAAGATTCTTAACAAAAGTCTAGCACTGAGCTACGGCCAATTCATCCATTAACAGGTTCAAACAAGCATGGAAAAAAATGCATATGGCAAACAGATCTCAGACTTAGTGAAATTAACACTTGTCTGGAATTTCAGATTAGGTAGCACTCTTCAGAGCATCAAAACTACATGCTACAGGACCTGAACATGGCAACGTAAAGCATGGCATGGAGCTACTCAAAGAGCTTAACAAAAGTCCCTTAGTGATCTTGAGCCAAAAGGGATCGGAAAATACAATTGCAAGCATGTGAACATGGCAAAAACATAATCAGTTTTCAGACTTAGTGAAAACTGGCACATGCTGAAACATAACTCAAGTAGGCATGTTTACGAGCTTGATGCGCTCACTACGGTGCAAGTCATGACCAACTAAGCATACATCTATCAAGAACACACAAAATGCAAGCTAGACATGGCAAGAAAAATAGCATAGCATGCACGGATCAACTGCAACATCATCGGCAAAATTGCAAACAAGTTGACAATCTGCCCAGATTCACAAAGTAGCAAAAGTAGAGCTCGATTGACTCAAGCTAGGGTGCTCCATAAATGAAAACAAAGACATGGATGGATAGAGCACTATAAGATTAACAAAACATCCTTACTGTTCATCCTTAAAATAGGCACGGATCACTAGGAAATAACATGAACATATGGCCATATGAGATAAACAGCTCAAGGACTTAGTGGAATTGCTAAGTCCCTGAAATCAGAATTACCAAGTGCACCACTTTGCAATCTTGTGCTAGTCACCACACACATCACAAAAATACATGGTTTGCACCTCTGAAAATATGACAAAACCCTTAACAAAACATATGTAGAGCATCAGGGCATATCATGCACACAATAATCATGGCAAAAATGACAAAAAGCTAAATGGAGCAGCAGATCTGACAATTATCTCAAGTAGCCCTCTTCTAACAGCATTTCGGGTATCAAGATGAAATCAAATGAAAATGATGCAATGGAATGAAATGATGTACACTCTGAGATGAACATTTTGATATGCTATATGCCAAAAACGGAGCTACGGATGCAAATTACGGAGCTATGAACATGGGCATATGGATCTGAAAATTCCAAGGACTTGGTAGAAAAAATCAACCTCCGGATCTAGGGTTTTGGTGGCACGCAAAACGAGGCGGCCGGATCGTCGCCGGAGTAGGAGGGAGAGGAGGCCGGCCGGTGTCGGCGGCGGCACGGCACCGGCGCGGCGGGCGAGGCGGCGCGGCAGCGGGCGAGGCGGCTGGCGAGGCGGCGGGCAGCGGCTCCGGCGGCCGGGCTGGAGGAGGACGGCAGCGGGGTTGCGGAGGAGGCAGCGGCAGGCGTCGGGCCCGCGGGTGCTCTCCCCGGGCCGGTGCGGGCGCGGGTGGCGGCGCGCCACGTGGCACCACGCCACTGGCTGCGGGCGGCGGCGGCGATTTGTCCGGTGCGGCCCGGACGTGTCCGGCGCGCCGGATGGAGGGAGGCTAGGGTTTCGGGGGGGGGGGGAGGAGAAGGGGAATTTCGGGGGTGGTCTTTAAATAGGCATAGAGGGAGCTAGAAGAGTCCAAATGAGGTGCGGTTTTCGGCCACGCGATCATGATCGAACGATCTAGATGATGGAGAAGGCTTAGGTGGGGTTTGGGCCAAATTGGAGGGGTGTTTGGCTGCAACACACACGAGGCCTTTTTGGTCCCTCGGTTAACCGTTGGAGTATCAAACGAAGTCCAAATGATACGAAACTTGACAGGCGGTCTACCGGTAGTAAACCAAGGCCGCTTGGCAAGTCTCGGCCCAATCCAGAAATGTTTAATCCCCACACACGAAAGAAAGCTAGAAATGACCACCGGAGGAGAACGAAGCGCCGGAATGCAAAACGGACAACGGGGAAAATGCTCGAATGCATGAGACGAACACGTATGCAAATGCAATGCACATGATGACATGATATGAGATGCATGACAACAACAACAACACGCGGAGACAAAAAACCCGAACCCGAGAAAATAAAATAACTTAACGCCGGAAACGGCAAGAGTTGGAGTACAAATTGGGAAAGTTACATCCGGGGTGTTACATCTCAGCTCCTTTTCTATCAACAATATGCAAATCAAATTCTTGTAGCAAGAGAACCCATCTAATAAGTCTAGGTTTAGCATCTTTCTTCTCCACAAGATATTTAATAGCAACATGATCAGTGTGGATAGTTACTTTAGAATCAACAATATAAGGTCTGAACTTATCACAAGCAAATACAACCGCTAAAAGTTCTTTTTCAGTAGTAGCATAATTTCTTTGAGCATTGTCTAGAGTCTTACTAGCATAATGGATAACATTTAATTTCTTATCAACTCTTTGCCCTAGAACAGCACCTACGACATAATCACTAGCATCACACATAATTTCAAAGGGTAAATTCCAATCAGGTGGCTGAACAATAGGTGCAGAGACTAATGCTTTCTTAAGTATTTCAAATGCTTGTACACAATCATCATCAAAGACAAATGGTATATCTTTTTGTAATAAATTAGTCAGAGGCCGAGAAATTTTTGAGAAGTCCTTAATGAACCTCCTATAAAATCCGGCGTGACCAAGGAAACTTCTTATACCTTTGATGTCCTTGGGACATGGCATCTTTTCAATAGCATCAACCTTGGCTTTATCAACTTCAATACCTCTTTCAGAAACTTTATGCCCCAAAACAATACCCTCATTAACCATAAAGTGGCACTTTTCCCAATTCAAGACAAGATTAGTTTCTTCACATCTCTGCAAAACTCGATCAAGATTTCTCAAGCAATCATCAAAAGAAGATCCATAGACGGAAAAGTTGTCCATGAAAACCTCACAAATCTTTTCACAAAAGTCAGAGAATATGGCCATCATGCATCTTTGAAAGGTAGCAGGTGCATTGCATAAACCAAAAGGCATACGTCTATAAGCAAAAGTACCAAAAGGGCATGTAAAAGTAGTCTTTGATTGATCTTTAGCCGACACAGGTATTTGAGAGAAACCAGAATAACCATCTAGAAAGCACTATTGTGTATGTTTGCATAATCTTTCTAGAATTTGATCGATAAAAGGTAAGGGGTAATGATCTTTCTTAGTAGGCTTATTTAATTTGCGGAAATCAATTACCATCCTATAACCTGTAATAATTCTTTGTGGAATCAATTCATCTTTATCATTAGGAACAAGAGTAATACCTCCCTTCTTAGGGACACAATGAACATGACTTACCCACTGACTATCAACAACGGGATAAATTATACCTGCCTCCAGAAGCTTTAGTATTTCTTTTCTTACCAGTTCTTTCATTTTAGGATTCAGACGTCGTTGAGGATCACGAACTGGTTTGGCATCTGCTTCTAAATTTATTTTATGTTGACATAGAGTGGGACTAATGCCCTTAAGATCATCAAGAGTATATCCAATAGCAGCATGGTGTTTCTTCAGAGTTTTCAATAATCTTTCTTCTTCATGCTTTGAAAGGTTAGCACTAACAATAACAGGATATATCTTCTTTTCATCAAGATAAGTATATTTAAGATTATCACGCAATGGTTTAAGCTCAAACACGGGATCACCCTTAGGTGGAGGAGGATCCCCTAGGATTTCAACAGGCAAATTGTGTTTCAGCATAGGTTCCTATTTAAATAATACTTCATCTATTTCCCTTCTTTCATTCATAAACATATCATCCTCATGGTCTAGCAAATATTGTTCTAAAGGATCACTAGGAGGTACGGCAATAGAAGCAAGACCAATAATTTCATCCTTACCAGGAAATTCTTCTTCACGGTGTTGTTTACTAAATTTAGAGAAATTAAATTCATGAGTCATATCATCCAAGCCAATAGTAACAACATTCTTTTCGCAGTCTATCTTAGCATTAACAGTGTTCAAGAAGGGTCTACCAAATATAATGGGACAAAAGCTATCTTGTGGGGAACTAAGAACAAGAAAATCAGCAGGATATTTAGTTTTCCCGCACAAGACTTCAACATCTCTAACAATTCCCACTGCTGAAATAGTATCTCTATTAGCAAGTTTAATTGTGACATCAATATCTTCTAACTCAGCAGGTGCAATTTCATGCTTGATTTCTTTATACAAGTCATAAGGTATAACACTAGCACTAGCACCCATATCACATAAGCCATGATAACAATGTTCTCCTATTTTAACAAAAATAATAGGCATGCCTACCACATGTCTATGTTTATCTTTAGCACAAGGTTTAGCAATTCTAGCAGTTTCACCGCAGAACTGAATAACATGCCCATCAATATTATCAGACAAGAGATCTTTAACAATAGCAATATTAGGTTCTACTTTAACTTTCTCAGGAGGGGTATATGTTTTAATATTGCTTTTACGAACCATAGTTGAAGCTTTAGCATGATCCTTTATCCTAACAGGGAAAGGTGGTTTCTCAACATAACAAGTAGGAACAATAGGATCATTATAAGTGACAGTCTTTTCTTCAACTTTAATGGGTGCAGCTACTTTTACTTCTATGGGAGGATGATATTTAAACCACTTCTTAGGGAGATCAACATAAGTAGCAAAAGATTCACAGAAAGAAGCTACTATCTCATAATCGAGTCCATATTTAGTGCTAAATTTCAGAAAATATCGGTATCCATAAAAGATTTAACACAATCAAACTTAGGTGTCATACCTGACTCCTTACCTTTGTCGAGATCCCAATCTTCATAGTTGCGTTTAATTCTATCCAATAAATCCCATCTAAATCCAATGGTCTTCATCATAAAAGAGCCAGCACAAGAAGTATCGAGCATGGTGTGATTATTTTCAGAAAGCCGAGCATAATTTTTTTGAAGAATTGTTTCCCTTGGGAGCTCATGATTGGGGCATGAATATAACATTGATTTAAGCCTCCCCCAAGCTTGAGCGATGCTTTCTCCTTCGCGAGGCCAAAAATTATATATATAATTGCGGCCACGATGAACAAGATGCATAGGGTAATACTTTTGATGAAATTCCAATTTCAATCTTCTATAGTTCCATGATCTCGTATCTCACATAGCCTATACCATATCAATGTGTCTCCCTTCAAAGATAAAGGGAAGACCTTCTTCTTATCAACATCATCGGGTATACCTGCAAGCTTAAATAATCCACAAACTTCATCCACATATATTAGGTCTTCATCAGGATGCTTTGTTCCATCTCCTGTAAAAGGATTAGCTAGCAGTTTTTCTATCATACCCGAAGGATACTCATAAGGAATTTCATTTTAAATAGGTTCAGTAGGTTGAGGAGCAACTCTTTGCTCTACCGGTTGGGGTGAAGATACCCCGAACAAGCCCCTCAGAGGATTACTTTCCATAGTAACAAGTGACAGTAAATTTCAGCACACTATATAAAATTTTTTCTTACCAAATTCCACCTACCAAAGGCGCCTCACTCCCCGGCAACGGCGCCAGAAAAGAGTCTTGATGACCCACAAGTATAGGGGATCTATCATAGTTCTTTTGATAAGTAAGAGTGTCGAACCCAACGAGGAGCAGAAGGAAATGATAAGCGGTTTTCAGCAAGGTATTCTCTGCAAGTATTGAAATAAGTGGTAACAGATAGTTTTGTGATAAGATAATTTGTAACGAGCAACAAGTAACAAAAGTAAATAAAGTGCAGCTAGGTGGCCCAATCCTTTTTGTAGCAAAGGACAAGCCTAGACAAACTCTTATATAAGGAAAATCGCTCCCGAGGACACATGGGAATATCGTCAAGCTAGTTTTCATCACGTTCATATGATTCGCGTTCGGTACTTTGATAATTTGACATGTGGGTGGACCGGTGCTTGGGTGCTGTTCTTACTTGAACAATCATCCCACTTATGATTAACCTCTATTGCAAGCATCCGCAACTACAACAAAAGTATTAAGGTAAACCTAACCATAGCATGAAACATATGTATCCAAATCAACCCCTTAAGAAGCAATGCATAAACTAGGGTTTAAGCTTCTGTCACTCTAGCAACCCATCATCTACTTATTACTTCCCAATGCCTTCCTCTAGGCCCAAATAATGGTGAAGTGTCATGTAGTCAACGTTCACATGACACCACTAGAGGGATGACAACATACATCTCATCAAAATATCGAACAAATACCAAATTCACATGACTACTAATAACAAGACTTCTCCCTTGTCCTCAGGAACAAACGTAACTACTCACAAAGCATATTCATGTTCATAATAAGAGGGGTAATAATATGCATAAAGGATCTGAACATATGATATTCCACTAGTTAAACCAACTAGCATCAACTACAAGGAGTAATTAACACTACTAGCAACCTACTAGCACCAATCCCGGACTTGGAGAGAAGAATTGGATACAAGAGATGAACTAGGGTTTTGAGATGAGATGGTGCTGATGAAGATGTTGATGGAGATTGCCCTCTCCCGATGAGAGGAGCGTTGGTAATGACGATGACGATGATTTCCCCCTTTGGGAGGGAAGTTTCCCCAGCAGAACAGCTCTGCCGGAGCCCTAGATTGATTCCGCCAAGGTTCCGCCTCGTGGCGGTGGAGTTTCGTCCTGAAAGGTTGCTTCTTATTTTTTTCTCGACAAAAGACTTCATATAGGAGAAGATGGTCATCGGAGAGCCACCAGGGGGCCCATGAGGTAGGGGGGTGCGCCCTAGGGGGGCGCCCCCCACCCTCGTGGAAAGGGTGTGGCCCCCCTGGTCTTCATCTTTGACGAGGATTTTTCATTATTTATTATAAGGTATTCCGTGGAGTTTCAGGACTTTTGGAGTTGTGCAGAATAGGTCTATAATATTTGATCCTTTTCCAGCCCAGAATCCCAGCTGCCGGCATTCTCCCTCCTTATGTAAACCTTGTAAAATAAGAGAGAATAGCCATAAGTATTGTGACATAATGTGAAATAACAACCCATAATGCAATAAATATCGATATAAAAGCATGATGCAAAATGGACGTATCAATAGACAACCCTAGTTGATACATGAGCTATTCGAGCATACAAAATAGAATTTCATTTGAAGGTTTAGAGTTTGGCACATACAAATTTACTTGGAACGGTAGGTAGATACCGCTTATAGGAAGGTATGGTGGACTCATATGGAATAAATTTGGGGTTTATGGAAGTGGATGCACAAGCAGTATTCCCGCTTAGTACAAGTGAAGGCTAGAAAAAGACTGGGAAGCGACCAACTAGAGAGCGACAATAATCATGAACATGCATTAAAATTAATCAACAATGAGTGCAAGCATGAGTAGGATATAATTCACCATGAACATAAATATCATGGAGGCTATGTGATACGTCTCCAACGTATCTATAATTTTTGATTGTTCCATGCTATTATATATTCTGTTTTGGATGTTTAATGGGCTTTATTATACACTTCTATATTATTTTGGGACTAACCTATTAACCCAAGGCCCAGTGCAAATTGCTGTTTTTTGCCTATTTTAGTGTTCTGCGGAAAAGGAATATCAAATGGAGTCCAAACGGAATGAAACCTTCGGGAACGTGATTTTTGGAACAAACGTGATCCAGAGGACTTGGAGTGTACGTCAAGAAACAACCGAGGAGAACACGAGGCAGGGGACGCGCCTACCCCCTGGGCGCGCCCTCCCCCCTCGTGGGCCCCTCGTGGCTCAACCAACCTACTTCCTCCTCCTATATATACTCATATACCCCGAAAACATCCAGGAGCACCACGAAACCCTATTTCCACCACCGCAACCTTCTATACCAAAGAGATCCCATCTTGGGGCCTTTGCCGGAGCTCCGGCGGAGGGGGCATCGATCATGGAGGGCCTCTACATCAACTCCATGGCCCCTCCGATGATGTGTGAGTAGTTTACTTCAGACCTTCGGGTCCATAGTTATTAGCTAGATGGCTTCTTCTCACTCTTTGGATCTCAATACAAAGTTCTCCTTGATCTTCTTGGAGATCTATTCGATGTAACTCTTTTTGCGATGTGTTTGTCGAGATTCGATGAATTGTGGGTTTATGATCAAGTCTATCTATGAACAATATTTGATTCTTCTCTGAAATCTTTTATGTATGATTGGTTATCTTTGCAAGTCTCTTCGAGTTATCAGTTTGGTTTGGCCTACTAGATTGATCTTTCTTGCAATGGGAGAAGTGCTTAGCTTTGGGTTCAATCTTGCGATGCTCGATCCCAGTGACAGAAAGGGAAAAGACACGTATTGTATTATTGCCATCGAGGATAAAAAGATGCGGTTTATATCATATTGCTTGAGTTATCCCTCTACATCATGTCATCTTACCTAATGCGTTACTCTGTTCTTATGAACTTAATACTCTTGATGCATGCTGGATAGCGGTTGATGTTTGGAGTAATAGTAGTAGATGCAGGTAGGAGTCGGTCTACTTGTCATAGACCTGATGCCTATATACATGATCATGCCTAGATATTCTCATAATTATTTGCTTTTCTATCAATTGCTCGACAGTAATTTGTTCACCCACCGTAATACTTATGCTATTTTGAGAGAAGCCACTAGTGAAACCTATGGCCCCCGGGTCTATTCTCCATTATATTAATCGCCCGTCAACAAGCTATTTCTATTACCTTTTATCTTGCAATCTTTACTTTTAATCTTTATCATAAAAATACCAAAAATATTATCTTATCATCTCTATCAGATCTCACTCTCGTAAGTGACCGTGAAGGGATTGACAACCCCTTTATCGCATTGGTTGCGAGGTTCTTATTTGTTTGTGTAGGTACGAGGGACTTGCGTGTGGCCTCCTACTGGATTGATACCTTGGTTCTCAAAAACCGAGGGAAATACTTACGCTACTTTGCTGCATCACCCTTTCCTCTTTAAGGGAAAACCAACACAGTGCTCAAGAGGTAGCAAGAAGGATTTCTGGCACCGTTGCCGGGGAGTCTACGCACAAGTCAAGACATACCAAGTACCCATCACAAACTCTTATCCCTCACATTACATTATTTGCCATTTGCCTCTCGTTTTCCTCTCCCCCACTTCACGCTTGCCGTTTTATTCACCCTCTTTTTCCATCCTCCTTCTCTTTTCTAGTTCACCACTTTTTGTTTGCCTTTTGCTTGCTTGTGTGTTGGATTGTTTGCCACAATGGCCTTACCAAAAAGTTTTGATCCTCACCTTAGAAGGTTGGAAGAAATTGAAAACAACGTTAGAAGTTTTATGTCCTTGCAGTTTGAGCATAATAATTTCTTCAGAAACGAGCTTAAGGAACAAAAAAGTTTTATAGGGTACATGAATAAGGAGCTCGATGATATGTCTACAGAATTTTATGGTTTGAAATCTCAGTTCGCTCATCTTGAAAACTTAATAGCCTAAATTTCGGATAAGCCGGCCACCTTACTTAATAAGATGGCCGCCAAACCGGACGAACTTGATGATAATAAGGATGAATATCTAAAATTTATTGATGCGCCCCCTATTAAATCTTTGTTTTGCAATATGAATCTTGATAATGATGGGACTGGAGATGAGTCAACTTTAGTTAGAAGGTGTCCCAATGATTCAGAGTTTTTAGATCTTGATGCAAAAATTGATAAAAGTGGGATTAGAGAGGTCAAAACTTTAAATAGCAATGAACCCACCATCTTGGATTTCAAGGAATTTAATTATGATAATTGCTCTTTAATAGATTGTATTTCCTTCTTGCAATCCGTGATAAATTCTACGCATGCTTATAGTCAAAATAAAGCATTTACTAAACATATCGTTGATGCTTTAATGCAATCTTATGAAGAAAAGCTTGAATTGAAAGTTTCTATCCCTAGAAAACTTTATGATGAGTGGGAACCTACTATTAAAATTAAAATTAAAGATCATGAATGATATGCTTTGTGTGATTTGGGTGCTAGTGTTTCCATGATTCCTAAAACTTTGTGTGATTTGCTAGGTTACCGTGAATTTGATGATTGTTCTTTAAACTTGCATCTTGCGGATTCCACCATTAAGAAACCTATGGGAAGAATTAATGATGTTCTTATTGTTGAAAATAGGAATCATGTGCCCGTATATTTCATTGTCCTTGATATAGATTGCAATCCTACATGTCCTATTATTGTTGGTAGACCTTTCCTCAGAGCGATTGGTGCAATTATTGATATGAAGGAAGGGAATATTAGATTCCAATTTTCGTTAAGGAAGGGCATGGAACACTTTCCTAGAAAGAAAATTAAATTACCTTATGAATCTATTATGAGAGCCACTTATGGATTGCATACCAAAGATGATAATACCTAGATCTATCCTTGCTTTTATGCCTTTCTAGGGGCGTTAAACGATAGCGCTTGTTGGGAGGCAACCCAATTTTATTTTTGTTTCTTGCTTTTTGATTCTGTTTAGTAATAAATAATTCATATAGCCTCTGTTTAGATGTGGTTTTATGCTTTTAATTAGTGTTTGTGCCCAGTAGAACCTTTGGGAAGACTTGGGGAAAGTCTTTGCGATCTTGCTGTAAAAAACAGAAACTTTAGCGCTCACGAGATTTTCTGCCATTTTTTACTGGAGAGTGCTATTTAGTTAATTATTTTTTCAGATGATTAATAGATAAATTCCTCACGTCAAACAGTTCATTTTAGAATTTTTGGGGTTCCAAAAGTATTCGAAACCTACAGATTACTACAGACTGTTCTGTTTTTGACAGACTCTGTTTTTCGTGTGTTGTTTTCTTATTTTGATGAATCTATGGCTAGTAATAGAGTTTATGAACCATACAAAAGTTGGAATACAGTAGGTTTAACAACAATATAAATAAAGAATGAGTTCATTACAGTACCTTGAAGTGGTGGTTTGTTTTCTTTTACTAACAGAGCTCATGAGATTTTCTTTTAAGTTTTGTGTTGTGAAGTTTTCAAGTTTTGGGTAAAGATTTGATGGATTATGGAACAAGGAGAGGCAAGAGCCTAAGCTTGGGGATTCCCAAGGCACCCCAAGGACAACCAAAAGCCTAAGCTTGGGGATGCCCCGGAAGGCATCCCCTCTTTCGTCTTCGTCCATCGGTAACTTTACTTGGAGCTATATTTTTAATCACCACATGATATGTGTTTTGCTTGGAGCTTCTTGTATGATTTGAGTCTTTGATTTTTAGTTTACCACAATCACCCTTGCTGTACACACCTTTTGGGAGAGACACGAATGAATTGGAATTTATTAGAATACTCTATGTGCTTCACTTATATTTTTTGAGCTAGATAATTTTGCTCTAGTGCTTCGCTTATATCTTTTAGAGCACGGCGGTGGTTCTATTTTATAATAATTGATCTATCATGCTTAACTTATATTATTTTGATAGTCCTTTATAACATCATGGTAATTTTCTTTGGTTATAAACTTTAAATACTAAGAGAAGTTGGATGCTTGATAGTTGTTTTGAGATATAAAGGTGGTAATATTAGAGGTGTGCTAGTTGAGTAATTGTGAAATTGAGAAATACTTGAGTTGAAGCTTGCAAGTCCCGTAGCATGCACGTATGGTAAACGTTGCGTGACAAATTTTAAGCATGAGGTGTTCTTTGATTGTCTTCCTTATGTGTGGTGGTCGGGGACGAGTGATGGTCTTTCCTACCAATCTACCCCCCTAGGAGCATGCACGTAGTGCTTGGTTTTGATCACTTGTAGATTTTTGCAATAAGTATGTGAGTTCTTTATGACTAATGTTGAGTCCATGGATTATACGCACTCTCACCCTTCCATCATTGCTAGCCTCTTCGGTACCGTGCATTGCCCTTTCTCACCTTGAGAGTTGGTGCAAACTTCGCCAGTGCATCCAAACCCCGTGATATGATACGCTATATCACACATAAGCCTCCTTATATCTTCCTCAAAACAGCCACCATACCTACCTATTATGGCATTTCCATAGCCATTCCGAGATATATTGCCATGCAACTTTCCATCGTTCCATTTATTATGACACACATCATCATTGTCATATTGCCTTGCATGATCATGTAGTTGACATCGTATTTGTGGCAAAAACACCATGCTTAATTTTTCATACATGTCACTCTTGATTCATCGCAATCCCGGTACACCGCCGAAGGCATTTAGATAGAGTCATATTTTGTTCTAAGTATCAAGTTGTAATTCTTGAGTTGTAAGTAAATAAAAGTGTGATGATCATCATTAGAGCATTGTCCCATGTGAGGAAAGGATGATGGAGACTATGATTCCCCCACAAGTCGAGATGAGACTCCGGACAAAAAAAATGAGGCCATAAAAAAAGGCCCAAATAAAAAAATGAGAGAAGGGACAATGTTACTATCCTTTTTCCACACTTTTTCTTCAAAGTAGCACCATGATCTTCATGATAGAGAGTCTCTTATTTTGTCAATTTTATATACTAGTGGGAATTTTTCATTATAGAACTTGGCTTGTATATTCCAATGATGGGCTTCCTCAAATGCCCTAGGTCTTCATGAGCAAGCAAGTTGGATGCACACCCACTTAGTCTCTTTGATGAGCTTTCATATATTTATAGCTCTAGTGCATCCGTTGCATGGCAATCCCTACTCCTTGCATTGACATCAATCGGTGGGCATCTCCATAGCCCATTGATTAGTCGCGTCAATTTGAGACTTTCTCCCTTTTTGTATTCTCACACAACCTCAATCATTATATTCTATTCCACCCATAGTGCTATGTCCATGGCTCGCGCTCATATATTGCGTAAAAGTTGAAAGAGTTTGAAAAGGCTAAGTATGAAACAATTGCTTGGCTTGTTATCAGGGTTGTGCATGATGAGAGCATTTTGTGTGATGAAAATGAAGCATGGCCAAACTATATGATTTTGTAGGGATAATCTTTCTTTGGCTATGTTATTTTGATAAGACATAATTGCTTGGTTAGCATACTTGGAGTGTTATTATTTTTATGTCAACATTAAACTTTTATATTGAATCTTTCGGATCTGAACATTCATGCCACAATAAAGAAAATTACATTGAAGAATACACTAGAAAGCATTCCACATCAAAAATTCTATTTTTCTCATTTACCTACTCGAGGACGAGCAGGAATTAAGCTTGGGGATGCTTGATACGTCTCCAACGTATCTATAATTTTTGATTGTTCCATGCTATTATATATTTTGTTTTGGATGTTTAATGGGCTTTATTATACACTTTTATATTATTTTTTGGACTAACCTATTAACCCAAGACCTAGTGCAAATTGCTGTTTTTTTTGCCTATTTCAGTGTTTCACAGAAAAGGGATATCAAATGGAGTCCAAACGGAATGAAACCTTCGGGAACGTGATTTTGGAACAAACGTGATCCAGAGGACTTGGAGTGGACGTCAAGAAACAACCGAGGAGGTGCTACCTGTTGAGCACTGCGTTGGTTTTCCCCGAAGAGGAAGGGATGATGCAACAAAGTAGCGTAAGTATTTCCCTCAGTTTTTGAGAACCGAGGTATCAATCGAGTAGGAGGCTACACGCGAGCCCCTCGCACCTGCACAAAACAAATAAATCCTCGCAACCAACGCAAATAGGGGTTGTCAATCCCTATAGGGCCACTTACGAGAGTGAGATCTGATATATATGATAAGATAATATTTTTGGTATTTTTATGATAAAGATGCAAAGTAAAATAAAGGCAAAGTAAATAACAAAGGAAATAACTAAGTAGTAGGAGATCAATATGATAAAGATAGACCCGGGGGCCATAGGTTTCACTAGTGGCTTCTCTCGAGAGCATAAGTATTCTACGGTGGGTGAACACATTACTGTTGAGCAATTGACAGAATTGAGCATAGTTATGAGAATATCTAGGTATGATCATGTATATAGGCTCACGTCCGAGACAAGTAGACTGACTCCTGCCTGCATCTACTACTATTACTCCACTCATCGACCGCTATCCAGCATGCATCTAGAGTATTAAGTTAAAAACAGAGTAACACCTTAAGCAAGATGACATGATGTAGAGGGATAGACTCATGCAATATGAAGAAAACCCCATCTTGTTATCCTCAATGGCAACAATACAATACGTGCCTTGCTGCCCTTACTGTCACCGGGAAAGGATACCGCAAGATTGAACCCAAAGCTAAGCACTTCTCCCATTGCAAGAAAGATCAATCTAGTAGGCCAAACCAAACTGATAATTCGAAGAGACTTGCAAAGATAACCAATCATACATAAAAGAATTCAGAGAAGATTCAAATATTATTCATAGATAGACTTGATCATAAACCCACAATTCATCGGTCTCAACAAACACACCGCAAAAAGAAGATTACATCGAATAGATCTCCACAAGAGAGGGGGAGAACATTGTATTGAGATCCAAAAAGAGAGAAGAAGCCATCTAGCTACTAACTATGGACCCGTAGGTCTGAGGTGAACTACTCACACTTCATCGGAGGGGCTATGGTGTTGATGTAGAAGCCCTCCGTGATCGATGCCCCCTCCGGCGGAGCTCTGGAACAGGCCCCAAGATGGGATCTCGGTGATACAGAAAGTTACGATGGTGGAATTAGGGTTTTGGCTCCTCATCTGATCATTTGGGGCTACGTGGATATATATAGGAGGATGGAGTACGTCGGTGGAGCAACAGGGAGCCCACGAGGGTGGAGGGCGCGCCTGGTGGGGGTGGGCGTGCCCCCCTACCTCATGGCCTCCTCTTTTCTTTCTTGACATAGGGTCCAAGTCTCTCGGGTCTTCTTCGTTGAGAAAATCACGTTCCCGAAGGTTTCATTCCGTTTGGACTCCGTTTGATATTCTTTTTCTTCGAAACCCTAAAACAGACAAAAAACATCAATTCTAGGCTGGGCCTCCGGTTAATAGGTTAGTCCCAAAAATAATATAAGAGTAGATAATAAAGCTCAATAATGTCCAAAACAGTAGATAATATAGCATGGAGCAATAAAAAATTATAGATACGTTGGAGACGTATCAAGCATCCCCAAGCTTAATTCCTGCTCGTCCTCGAGTAGGTAAATGATAAAAACAGATTTTTTGATGCGGAGTGCTACTTGGCATAATTTTAATGTAATTCTTCTTAATTGTGGTATGAATATTCAGATCCGAAAGATTCAAGACAAAAGTTCATATTGACATAAAAATAATAATACTTCAAGCATACTAACAAAGCAATTATGTCTTCTCAAAATAACATGGCCAAAGAAAATTCATCCCTACAAAATCATATGGTTTAGTCATGTTTCATTTTCATCACACAAGGATGCTCTCATCATGAACAACCCCGATGACAAGCCAAGAAATTGTTTCATACTTTAGTAATCTCAAACCTATAAACTTTCACACAATATATGAGCGCGAGCCATGGAAGCCATGGACATAGCATTATAGGTGGAATAGAATATAATGAGGGGGTTATGTGGAGAAGACAAAAGAGGAGAAAGTCTCACATCAACGAGGCTAATCAATGGGCTATGGATATGCCCACCGATTGATGTTAATGCAAGGAGTAGGGATTGCCATGCAACGGATGCACTAGAGCTATAAATGTATGAAAGCTCAACAAAAGAAACTAGTGGGTGTGCATCCGACTTGCTTGCTCACGAAGACCTAGGGCACTTGAGGAGGCCCATTGTTGGAATATACAAGCCAAGTTCTATAATGAAAATTCCCACTAGTATATGAAAGTGACAAAACAAGAGACTCTCTAACATGAAGATTATGGTGCTACTTTGAAGCACAAGTGTGGCAAAGGATAGTAACATTGTCCCTTCTCTCTTTTTCTCTCATTTTTTGGGCCTTCTCTTCTCTTTTTTATGGCCTTTCTCTTTTTATGGCCTTTTTTTATAATTCCTCACTTGGGACAATGCTCTAGAAAATGATGATCATCACACTTCTATTTATTTACAACTCAATGATTACAACTCGATACTAGAACAAAAGATGACTCTATATGAATGCCTCCGGTGGTGTACCGGGATATGCAATGGACCAAGAGTGACATGTATGAAAGAATTATGAATGGTGGCTTTGCCACAAATACTATGTCAACTACATGATCATGCTAAGCAATATGACAATGATGAATGTGTCATGATGAACGGAATGGTGGAAAGTTGCACGGCAATATATCTCGGAATGGCTATGGAAATGCCATAATAGGTAGGTATGGTGGCTGTTTTGAGGAACATATAAGGAGGTTTATGTGTGAAAGAGCGTATCATATCACGGGGTTTGGATGCACCGGCGAAGTTTGCGCCAACTCTCAATGTGAGAAAGGGCAATGCACGGTACCGAAGAGGCTAGCAAGGATGGAAGGGTGAGAGTGCGTATAATCCATGGACTCAACATTAGTCATAAAGAACTCACATACTTATTGCAAAAATCTACAAGTCATCAAAAACCTCGGTACTACGCGCATGCTCCTAGGGGGATAGATTGGTAGGAAAAGACCATCGCTCGTCCCCGACCGCCACTCATAAGGAAGACAATCAAATAACACCTCATGTTTCAAATTTGTTGCATAACGTTTACCATACGTGCATGCTATAGGACTTGAAAACTTCAACACAAGCATTTATCAATTTCACAACTACTCAACTAGCACTAGTTTGATATTATTACCGCCATATCTCAAAACAATCATCAAGAATCAAACTTCTCTTAGTATTCAAAACACTCTTAAGAAAATTTTACTAATCTTGAATACCTAGCGTATTAGGATTTTAAGCAAATTACCATTCTATTAAGACTCTCAAAATAATCTAAGTGAATCATGAGAGATCAATAGTTTCTATAAAACAAATCCACCACCGTGCTCTAAAAGATATAAGTGAAGTACTAGAGCAAAATTATATAACTCAAAAGATATAAGCGAAGCACATAGAGTATTCTAACAAATTCTAAATCATGTATGGCTCTCTCAAAAGGTGTGTACAGCAAGGATGATTGTGGTAAACTAACAAGAAAAGGCTCAAATCATACAAGACGCTCCAAGCAAAACACATATCATGTGGCGAATAAAAATATAGCTCCAAGTAAAGTTACCGATAGAAGTAGACGAAAGAGGGGATGCCTTCCGGGGCATCCCCAAGCTTTGGCTTTTAGGTGTCCTTATATTATCTTGGGGGTGCCATGGGCATCCCCAAGCTTAGGCTCTTGCCACTCCTTGTTCCATAATCCATCAAATCTTTACCCAAAACTTGAAAACTTCACAAGACAAAACTTAAAGTAGAAAATCTCGTGAGCTCCGTTAGCGAAAGAAAATAAAAGATCACTTCAAGGTACTGTAATGAACTTATTCTTTATTTATATTGGTGTTATACCTATTGTATTCCAACTTCTCTATGGTTTATAAACTATTTTACTAGCCATAGATTCATCAAAATAAGCAAACAATACATGAAAAACAGAATCTGTCAAAAACAAAATAGTCTGTAGTAATCTGTAGCTAGCGCAAGATATGGAACCCCAAAAATTATAAAATAAATTGCTGGACGTGAGGAATTTATCTATTAATCATATAAAAAAATAATTAACAAACTATCACTCTCCAAATAAAAATGACAGCAGTTCTCGTGAGCGCTAAAGTTTCTGTTTTTTACAGCAAGTTCAACAAGACTTTCCCCAAGTCTTCCCAACGGTTCTACTTGGCACAAACACTAATTAAACACAAAAAACAACAAAAACAGAGGCTAGATAAATTACTTATTACTAAAAGGGAGCAAAAATCAAGTAATACAAATAAAATTGGGTTGCCTCCCAACAAGCGCTATCGTTTAACGCCCCTAGCTAGGCATAACAAGCAACAATAGATCTAGGCAATCCATATGTGGCTCTCATAATAGATTTATAAGGTAATTTAATTTTATTTCTAGGAAAGTGTTCCTTGCCTTTACTTAATGTAAATTGGAATCTAATATTTCCTTCCTTCATATCAATAATTGCACCAATCGTTCTAAGGAAAGGTCTACCAAGAATAATAGGACATGAAGGATTGCAATCTATGTCAAGAACAATAAAACCTACGGGCACATAATTCCTATTTGCAACAATAAGAACATCATTAATTCTTCCCATAGGTTTCTTAATAGTGGAATCCGCATGGTGCAAGTTTAGAGAGTGATCATCAAAATCACGGAAACCTAACAAATCACACAAAGTCTTTGGAATCGTGGAAACACTAGCACCCAAAGCACATAAAGCATAGCATTCATGATCTTTAATTTTAATAGTTGGTTCCCACTCATCATAAAGTTTTCTAGGGATAGAAACTTCCAATTCAAGTTTTTCTTCATAAGATTGCATCAAGGCATCAACGATATGTTTAGTAAACGCTTTATTTTGACTATAAGCATGAGGAGAATTTAGCACGGATTGCAACAAGGAAATACACTCAATCAAAGAGCAATTTTCATAGTTAAATTCCTTGAAATCCATAATGGTGGGTTTAGCAACATCTAGGGTTTTAATTTCTTCAATCCCACTTTTATCAAATTTACCATCAAGATCAACAAATTCTGAATTCTTGGAACGCCTTCTAGGTAAAGGTGGATCATATTCAGTCCCATCATTATCAAGATTCATATTGCAAAACAAAGATTTAATAGGGGACACATCAATAACTTTTAGATCTTCATCTTTATTTTCATAGCAACTAGAAGAACACACTCTTATAAAGGCATCTTTCTTAGCACGCATCCTAGCGGTTCTTTCTTTGCACTCATCAATGGAAATTCTCATGGCTTTGAGAGACTCATTGATATCATGCTTAGGTGGAATAGATCTAATTTTCAAAGAATCAACATCAAGAGCAATTCTATCAACGTTCCTAGCCAAATCATCAATCTTAAGCAATTTTTCTTCAATCCTAGCATTAAAATTCTTTTGCGAAGTAATAAATTCTTTAATATTAGATTAAAAATTAGAGGGCATCTTATTATAATTTCCATAAGAATTGTTGTAGGAATTACCATAATTATTAGAGGGATTACTAGGGTAAGGCCTAGGATTGAAATTTTCTCTATACGCGTTGTTACCAAAATTGTTCCTACCAACAAAATTCACATCCATAGATTCATTATTATTCTCAATCAAAGTAGACAAGGGCATATCATTAGGATCAGAAGAAACACTCTTATTAGCAAATAATTTCATAAGTTTATCCATCTTTCCACTCAAAACATTAATTTCTTCTATCGCATGCACCTTTTTATTAGTAGATCTTTCAGTGTGCCATTGAGAATAATTAACCATAATATTATCTAGGAGTTTAGTAGCTTCTCCTAAAGTGATTTCCATAAAAGTGCCTCCCACGGCCGAATCTAAAAGATTTCTAGAAGCAAAATTCAATCCGACATAAAAGTTTTGTATAATCATCCACAAATTTAAACCATGAGTAGGGCAATTACGTATCATTAATTTCATTCTCTCCCAAGCTTGTGCAACATGTTCATGATTAAGTTGCTTAAAATTCATAATATCGTTTCTAAGAGAGATGATCTTAGCGGGAGGAAAATACTTAGAGATAAAAGCATCTTTGCACTTGTTCCATGAATCAATACTATTTTTAGGCAAAGAGAAAACCAAGCTTTAGCACGATCTCTAAGCGAAAAAGGAAATAGCTTCAATTTAACAATATCATTATCCACATCTTTCTTATTTTGCTTGTCACACAAATCAACGAAGCTATTTAGATGGGTAGCGGCATCTTCACTAGGAAGGCCGGAAAAGGATCTTTCATGACAAGATTCAGCAAAGCGGTATTAATTTCACAAGATTCAGCATCGGTAAGAGGAGCAATTGGAGTGCTAATAAAATCATTGTCCTTGGTATTGGTGAAGTCACACAATTTAGTATTATCTTGAGCCATCGTGACAAGCAAGCAAACTAACACACAAGCAAACAAAAAGCAAGCGGGCAAAAAGAGGCAAATAGAGAGGGAGGATAGAGAGAGAGGGCGAATAAAAAGGCAAAGGTGAAGTGGGGGGAGAGGAAAACGAGAGGCAAATGGCAAATAATGTAATGCGGGAGATAAGGGTATGTGATGGGTACTTGGTATGTTGACTTTTGCGTAGACCTCCCAGGCAACGGCGCCAGAAATCCTTCTTGCTACCTCTTGAGCACTGCGTTGGTTTTCCCCAAAGAGGAAGGGATGATGCATCAAAGTAGCATAAGTATTTCCCTCAGTTTTTGAGAACCAAGGTATCAATCTAGTAGGAGGCTACGCGCGAGTCCCTCGCACCTGCACAAAACAAATAAATCCTCGCAACCAACACAAATAGGGGTTGTCAATCCCTATAGGGCCACTTACGAGAGTGAGATCTGATATATATGATAAGATAATATTTTTGGTATTTTTATGATAAATATGCCAAGTAAAATAAAGGCAAAGTAAATAACAAAGGAAATAACTAAGTAGTAGGAGATCAATATGATAAAGATAGACCCGGGGGCCATAGGTTTCACTAGTAGCTTCTCTCGAGAGCATAAGTATTCTATGGTGGGTGAACAAATTACTGTTGAGCAATTGACAGAATTGAGCATAGTTATGAGAATATCTAGGTATGATCATGTATATAGGCATCACGTCCGAGACAAGTAGACCGACTCCTGCCTACATCTACTACTATTACTCCACTCATCGACCGCTATCCAGCATGCATCTAGAGTATTAAGTTAAAAACAGAGTAACATCTTAAGCAAGACATGATGTAGAGGGATAGACTCATGCAATATGAAGAAAACCCCATCTTGTTATCCTCGATGGCAACAATACAATACGTGCCTTGCTGCCCTTACTGTCACCGGGAAAGGACACCGCAAGATTGAACCCAAAGCTAAGCACTTCTCCCATTGCAAGAAAGATCAACCTAGTAGGCCAAACAAAACTGATAATTCGAAGAGACTTGCAAAGATAACCAATCATACATAAAGGAATTTAGAGAAGATTCAAATATTATTCATAGATAGACTTGATCATAAACCCACAATTCATCGGTCTCAACAAACACACCGCAAAAAGAAGATTACATCGAATAGATCTCCACAAGAGAGGGGGAGAACATTGTATTGAGATCCAAAAAGAGAGAAGAAGCCATCTAGCTACTAACTATGGACCCGTAGGTCTGAGGTGAACTACTCACACTTCATCGGAGGGGCTATGGTGTTGATGTAGAAGCCCTCCGTGATCGATGCCCCCTCCGGCGGAGCTCTGGAATAGGCCCCAAGATGGGATCTCGTGGATACAGAAAGTTACGGCGGTGGAATTAGGGTTTTGGCTCCTCATCTGATCGTTTGGGGGTACGTGGATATATGTAGGAGGAAGGAGTGCGTTGGTGGAGCAACAGGGAGCCCACGAGGGTGGAGGGCGCTCCTGGTGGGGGTGGGCGCGCCCCCCTACCTCGTGGCCTCCTCTTTTATTTCTTGACGTAGGGTCCAAGTCTCCCGGGTCTTGTTCGTTGAGAAAATCACGTTCCCGAAAGTTTCATTCCGTTTGGACTCCGTTTGATATTCCTTTTCTTCGAAACCCTAAAATAGGCAAAAAAACAGCAATTCTGGGTTGGGCCTCAGGTTAATAGGTTGAAAGGACATGCGGTGCCCCCATGTGTGGTTTTGGTAATTGATGACATTCTCTATGGACTAATGGTTGCATTGAGTTGTATTTGAAGGATTTGTCCATAGGCATTTCTTGAAGTCCATGTGTTGGTTTCAAGGAGTTTATGTGTTGATCAAGGTGCTATTAAGGAATTATCCAAAGATTGGTCATGTGAGTGTTAAGCTTATTACAAGCATGTCTTGAAGAAGAAGATTGTGTGATCATTCATGTTTACGTTCATGACATCATCCAAATGAAGAGAGTTGGAAATATTCTAGGTTGATCAAGACTATGTCAAGAGTGAATCATGTTGATCAACTCACAAAGCGTAAAAGATGTACCGAGAGGGATCAAGTGATCCCATGGTATGGTAAGCATTGTCCATTGCACTTTGTGTACTAACCCATGGTCTATGTGAGAGTTCTATGTGGGGTTAGGTACGTGTCCATGGGCTTGCGTCAAGAGGAAGATATCATACAACCCATGGAAAGGATGGCATCAAGTGGTGATCGTCATCAAGATTGTCGTGTGCAAGTTCAGGTGGAGCACCACGAAGAGATCAAGTTCTTGAAGCTTTCCATCCATTGTGGTGTCAATGGACTTGTGAAGATGTGCCGAAGAGTGGCTTACCCATAGTGGAGTATGGGGGAGCAATCATCTAGTCTTCATCGAGCCAACGCAATCAAGAAAGGTGGTCCAACTTGAGGGAGTCAAGATCGTCGTCATCTAGCTCAAGTGGACCATGTGCAAGGCAAAGGTTTGCCCTGGATAGGCTTTCTATTTTACCGATCTCGTGGTGGTAGTTGGGAGACCGGGTTATAGGATCGTTTGCCGTACTATCAAGGGGGCTCTCAAGTTGGTGGCTTGATCGTATCGTTAGTAGAGAGCTCAAACCATTGCATCCTTGCATCATGTTTCTTGGTTCTTGTTTGGTTCTCTTTGTGAGTCTTAGAGCTTATGGTCATCTTGATGACAAGCTTGAGTTCATCGAAAACGGAGTTCACATGCGTCTTCTATGATGTTTTCGGTGTTGGAGGTTTTACCGGTCTTATCCGAGGAAGGGTTCTCACCATTTTCTTATGGGCCTTTTCTAGTTTGCTTCTTATTGATATTTATTTCAAGATTGTGTTAGCCCTTGTCGCTAGCTTTCCAACAAACTTGGTTTTATCGAATTCGGAGTCCGTTTGCAAAAGTTGTGGCAGTTTTGGTGTTCTGAAAAGGCTGCAGCAGTACTACCACGAATTGGAGCGGATGTAATTTTTTACTACCGCTCCAGAGCGGTACTACCATGGCTCCTACAGCGGTAGTATCGCTCCGGACCAAAAACTCGTCCCAAGTCCTGCGGTGGTAGGCCCAGATGTAATTTTTTAGTACCGCTCGCAAGCAGTAGTACCGCTACCCTTAGCAGTAGTACCGCTACCCCTAGCGGTAGTACAGTGAGGTCAAGCGGTACTACCACTCCGACGGTTCTTCTGGCCTTTTTGCCTCCTCGCTGTTGTTTTTCAAAGGGGTGTGCCCTAGCGGTAGTACCGCTCCTTGAAGCGGTAGTACCGCTCTGTGCGGGCTGTGAGCATAATGGTTGGATTTTTTCCCACCTATAAAAGGGGGTCTTCTTCCCCAATGAACCTTATCTTTTGAGCTCGTGTTCTTCCCCCATTGTTGACCTTCTTCGAGCTTGCTAACTCTCAATCCCTCCATGGATTCTTGCTAGGTTTTTGAGGGAAAAGAGCGAGGAGATCTAGATCCACATTTCAACCAATCACTTTCTCCTCTATGTGAGGGGAACCCCTTGGATCTAGATCTTCGAGTTCTTGGTGTTCTCCTTCTTGTTCTTCCTCTCATTTTCCTCCCTAGCATTAGTTTCTTCGGTGGGATTTGAGAGAGAAGAACTTGGGCACTCCGTGTGCCCTTGCCATTGCATTTGGTGCATCGGTTTGAGTTCTCCATGGTGATACGTGGAAGTTACAAGTTGAGAAGCTTATTACTCTTGGGTGCTTGGTACCCTTGAGATTGTTCCTCTTGGGTGCTTGGGCACCCTAGACGGTTGGTGGTGTTTGGAGCTCAATCATTGTGGTGTAAAGCTTCGGGCAAGCATCGGGGTCTCCAATTAGGTTGTGGAGATCGCCCCGAGCAATTTGACGGGTACCGGTGACCGCCCCCAAGGGTTGCCAAAGTGTACGGGTTCGGTAACCGCCCCCAAGGGTTGCCATTTGTACGGGTTCGGTGACCGCCCTCAAGAGGCCCTTAGTGGAATCACGACATCTTGCATTGTGCGAGGGCGTGAGGAGATTACGGTGGCCCTAGTGGCTTCTTGGGGAGCATTGTGCCTCCACACCGCTCCAAACGGAGATTAGCATCCGCAAGGGTGTGAACTTCGGGATACATCGTCGTCTCCCCGTGCCTCGGTTATCTCTTACCCGAGCCCTTTACTTATGCACTTTACTTTGTGATAGCCATATTGTTTCTTGTC
Source organism: Triticum aestivum (assembly GCF_018294505.1). Taxonomy (NCBI): domain Eukaryota; kingdom Viridiplantae; phylum Streptophyta; class Magnoliopsida; order Poales; family Poaceae; genus Triticum; species Triticum aestivum. The sequence goes on from NC_057812.1 coordinate 642,526,303, forward strand.
ATATATCTTGTTATCACCTAAGTAGTTTTTCTTGCTTATCATAAGTTGTTGGTGCACATAGGTGAGCCTAGTTGTTGTAGGTTTTGTGCTTGACAAATTAACCTCTAGGTTTATTCCGCATTTGTTCAAGCCTCAACCATAATTATTTTGAAGCGCCTATTCACCCCCTCTAGGCAACATCCACGATCTTTCATAGGTTAGTCCCAAAAATAATATAGAAGTGGATAATAAAGCCCAATAATGTCCAAAACAGTAGATAATATAGCATGGAGCAATCAAAAATTATAGATACGTTGGAGATGTATCAGGAGGCCACGAGGCAGGGGGGTGCGCCCTCCCCCTCGTGGCTGAACCGACCCACTTCTTCCTCCTATATATACTCATATACCCTGAAAACATCCAGGAGCACCATGAAACCCTATTTCCACCGCCGCAACCTTCTGTACCCAAGAGATCCCATCTTGGGGCCTTTTCCGAAGCTCCGGTGGAGGGCCTCTACATCAACTCCATGGCCCCTCCGATGAAGTGTGAGTAGTTTACTTCAGACCTTCGGGTCCATAGTTATTAGCTAGATGGCTTCTTCTCTCTCTTTGGATCTCAATACAAAGCTCTCCTCGATCTTCTTGGAGATCTATTCGATGTAACTCTTTTTGCGGTGTGTTTGTCGAGATCCGATGAATTGTGGGTTTATGATCAAGTCTATCTATGAACAATATTTGATTCTTCTCTGAAATCTTTTATGTATGATTGGTTATCTTTGCAAGTCTCTTCGAATTATCAGTTTGGTTGGCCTACTAGATTGATCTTTCTTGCAACGGGAGAAGTGCTTAGCTTTGGGTTCAATCTTGCGGTGCTCGATCCCAGTGACAGAATGGGAAACGACATGTATTGTATTCTTGCCATCGAGGATAAAAAGATGGGGTTTATATCATATTGCTTGAGTTTATCCCTCTACATCATGTCATCTTACCTAATGCGTTACTCTGTTCTCATGAACTTACTACTCTAGATGCATGCTGGATATCGGTCGATGTGTGGAGTAATATAGTAGATGTACGCAGGATTCGGTCTACTTGTCACGGACCTGATGCCTATATACATGATCATGCCTAGATATTCTCACAATTATTCGATTTTCTATCAATTGCTCGACAGTAATTTGTTCACCCACCGTAATACTTATGCTATTTTGAGAGAAGCCACTAGTGAAACCTATGGCCCTAGGTCTATTCTCCATTATGTTAATCTTCCGTCAACAAGCTATTTCTATTACCTTTTATCTTGCAATCTTTACTTTTAATCTTTATCATAAAAATACCAAAAATATTATCTTATCATCTCTATCAGATCTCACTTTCGTAAGTGACCGTGAAGGGATTGACAACCCCTTTATCGCATTGGTTGCGAGGTTCTTATTTGTTTGTGTAGGTACGAGGGACTTGCGTGTGGCCTCCTACTGGATTGATACCTTGGTTCTCAAAAACTGAGGGAAATACTTACGCTACTTTGCTGCATCACCCTTTCCTCTTTAAGGGAAAACCAACGCAGTGCTCAAGAGGTAGCACTATGTTGATTTTTTTTCAACTACATGCGTGAACATGTGCCAAGTCAAGCCACTCGAATCGTTGAAAGGAGGATACCACCCTATCATACCACATCACAACCATTTTAATAGCATGTTGGAACACAAGGTAAACCATTATAAACTCCTAGCTAATTAAGCATGGCATGAGCAACTATAATCTCTAATTGTCATTGCAAACATGTTTCATTCATAATAGGCTGAATCAGGAACGATGAACTAATCATATTTACAAAAACAAGATAGGTCGAGTTCATACCAGCTTCTCTCATCTCAATCGGTCGATCGTATATCGTCATTATTGCCTTTCACTTGCACGACCGAACGGTGTGGATAATAATAATAGTGCATGTGTATAGGACTAAACTAGAATCTGCAAGCATTTAATGCAATGGATAAGACAAGGTAATATGGGCTCTTGGTTAGATCAACAATAATGCATATGAGAGCCATTCAACATTTCCATCATGGTCTTCTCCTCTCGACCCCCACAGAAAAGAAAAGAAACAAAACTATTTACACAGGAAAGATCCCAACAAGCAAAAGAAGAACGAGAAATCTTTTTGGGTTTTCTTTTAATTACTACAACTACAAGCATGGAAAGTAAACTAGCTAAAAGCTACAACTATTTTTTTGGGTTTTTATTAAGTGTAGCGACCCGACCTCAGACAGTCAAGTCTCTGTGATTAAGTGTCATCCCTGGATCAGTATGCTGACACACACAGTACTCGAGGATTTATAACAGAGGTAAATCACATGTAAAAGTAACGTAAAACTATTACCTCAATCCAAAATAGCGGAAGTAACAAGGTTGTGGATTCCCATCAACACCAACGGCAAAGTTGAGTGTAGAAATCGTAACCCTAACGTATCACTTACTCGTCGAAAGGTGTCCTGCAACATGAGACGTTGCAGCCACAAAGGGTCAGTACATTGAATGTACTGGCAAATTCACACCATAGAGAATGATGCACAATGGCTATCACTACATGCACATATGGCTGGTGGAAAAGCTATATGGTTATAAGGTTTTTTGTGAAAAGCCAATTTTTCCCTACTGCAAAGGAATAAATTTTATTTAACTATCATGGTAGTTGTTAAACATTGAGAGTGTAGACACCCTCTCAATCCCAATTAAGTATCATCATTAAAACCCAACAAGATTAATTAAAGTCACATGATGAGATTCACACACTCTGCAGAGGTTTGCACACTTTCCCCACAAGACTCGATCTCCTCCGTTGGATTTCTCGCACTACATGGTGTTTGAGAAACGGATGATCGAGACATAGTCTTTCAGAAGCGTTTCGACCTTATGATGGGTAGACCGTACCACCTACTACCCCTACATCTGCTAGTCTACCACTGTAAGAGTTCACACAACTTAATCAACTATGCTAGAGCCCATAATAGCTTGTGGCTGCACACGGAAGTTTCTAGTATGAATAATCTCATGATCCCTTTGAGTCTGGGTGGCGGTCCATATAAAAATAGGCAATCGCTGGAATACCCAAGTGCCTAAACAGGTAATCGCTGGAATACCCAGGTGCCTCAATCCACCCAGATGTCTGTTAAAGTTGCCACCTTAAGCAAACCATTAATTAACAATCTCACATCTTTTATGAATACTCTCAAACCCAATCCACGTCTACGAGCATAGCATGGCAATATATGCAAACGTAGAAGTAACTCCCAAGGGTTTTATAATAAAACAGGTAATAGGTACTACCTCATCTACTTCCCAACCCACAATTTAATTAGATCCTAATCATGCAATGTTTGAGGATTGGAACTAATGCATAAAAACTGGGTATGAAGGGGATATGATCAAAGTGTGAACTTGCCTGCAATGTAGATGAAGATGATTCGCACTCAAAATTCTTGATAGCTCTACTCGTCACACTCCGGTCAATCTATCGTAAGCAAGCAATAGTAACCACACATAAGCAATCACTCAAAAGATCAGAATGATCGAAGAAGACGATTCAGAAAACTTCAAAACCAAGCAAATAACTCTTGCAACATAAAAAAATTTCTAACAGTACCAAAATTATGTGAATTTGGCCTTATCATAAAGTTTAGGTCAAGAGCTTCGCTTTGCAAAAAGAATAAACTCAAACGGAGTTACGGAACTCAAGTTATGATCAAATGAAGTTTGAATTCAAATCTGGTCTAATTCAAAATTTTAAACTTTCAAAAACATGTTTGAGTTTGATTACTAGATAGAGGGGATCATAACGAAGAAGTGGGCGTTGGTTTCGTTGGATTTGGATAAACGGGTAAAAAGTAGTGATCGTTTGAAGCAGAGGGACTAATCTATAAGAAAATTCATCACGAATAGGTCCCTGACCAAAAACTAAAAAGAAAAAGAAAAATCCTATCGAGCGATCGCTCGCTAACATAACCTAATGAATGAAACCGTTCGCTGCTAAGACTTAACCTAGCGAACGTTCACTAATTAACCTAACTAATGGATAAAACCGTTTTTAAAAACAAAACTGAATCTTTAAAAAGACCAGATCGGTCTGGGGTCAGTTTTATACCGGTCGGTAGCGGTTTTCGTCGAAAACCGGCCGCGGCGGCGGTTGCCGGCGACGGTGAGGTGAGGCGGCGAACGGCGGCGGCTCCGGGCGCGGCTACGGGCGGCGAAGACGACGACGGTCTCGGCGTGTAGCGGCAACAACGGCGAGGCGCGGGCGTCGGCTGAGTGCGGCGGGAGGAGGAGCGGCTGAGGGCGGCACGAGCAGCGATGCGGCGGCGAACGAGGCAAGGAGATGCCGCGGCGACGGCGCGATGCGGGGAAAGAGAGAGAGAAAGAGAGGGGCCGGGTCCTTAGGTTATATAGGCGGGGAAGGCGGCGGCGATGCTTGGGGAAGGGGGCACAGGAGGCCGGAGGCGGTGCGGCGTCCATGGCGGCGGCGGTTGGCGTGTGGGAGCCGGAGTTCGTCCGGAGGTCGGGGGCGACGCGGAGCGGGCTGGGCTGGCCTGACGGAGGCTAGGCCGGCCCAGTCGGGGAAAGTTAAAAAAACGTTTTCCAGACAATTAAAATAATAAAAACGAAATAACTAAAAATATTATATAGGCATATAATATATCAAAATTTTCAGAAAAAGATTGTCTACAACGTGAACATTTTTCTACATCAAATAAAATCCACACAAATTCAAATAAAGCAAGGAGTGCTACTGTTGCAATAAAATCCAATAAAAATCATTTTTTAAATACCAGAATTAATTCAAATTTATTCCTCCAATTTTTTGATGTAGGGAATCATGTTACCCTATGTTCCATATATTTTATTTTTGGAGAAAAACAATTTGAATAAAACCCAAATAACTCCAAATTGAAAATAATTTTAAAAGGACTTTGAATTTGATCCTTTTAAACTCCCAACTCATATTTCATATAATTTGAAGAAATCATTTTATCTTCTCTCATGAAAATCATTGAGTTGCTTGAAGTTTTGAAATTGACATATTTTCAAATGAAATTCAAATATTTTCAACACCCTTTTCATTTAAATAGATGGAAGAAGTCATGTCTTCTTCGCTCAAGGGTTTTGTATTTGAAAAGAATTTGAATTCATGGAGATTAGAAAGCGAAGACAAAAGTTTGGGAAAGTCCTTTTATTCCCTCTCAATTAAATTTTAAAAAGTTTCGAATTTCACTCAACTTCACACAATCAACCAAACAATCAAATCTATCTATTTATTATAACATTCCAAAATTTAGAATTTTGGGATGTTACAAACCTACCACCCTTAAAATGAATCTTGTCCTCAAGATTCGGAGAGGCTAGCAAGAAATAGGTTAGGTTTGGGGTCTTCTCAAACTCCATCGATCCTCACAGGTGACGGTGTCCTGGACTAGGGGGTACTCACCACGTTGTTTCCCGATCTATTAGATTGGGTCGAGGACCCCCATGGCCGTATACTCATGGGCCAGTTCGGACAACTGCCGCATACATGGAAGATTCTAAAAGACTTGGTGATCAAGACAAGGACTCCTCCCCACCGGCGTATTCGGCTAGGACTCTTGTTATCCTAGGCCTCTGGTGCATTATATAAACCGAGGCCAGGCTAGTCGATAGATCATATACATACAATCATACCATAGGCTAGCTTCTAGGGTTTAGCCTCTCCGATCTCGTGGTAGATCAACTCTTGTAATACCCATATCGTCAAGAATAAATCAAGCAGGACGTAGGGTTTTACCTCCATCAAGAGGGCCCAAACCTGGGTAAAACATCGTGTCCCCTGTCTCCTGTTACCATCCGCCTTAGACGCACAGTTCGGGACCCCCTACCCGAGATCCGCCGGTTTTGACACCGACATTGGTTCTTTCATTGAGAGTTCCGCTGTGTGATCGACAAAAGGATCGATGGCTCGCCTGTAGGTCAACTGCGGTGCCGGCATCTTCGTCGCCGGCTTGACTGGTCACCTTGGCTCGGCCGAGGACCGTGCTCCATCTCCGATCGTCATGTTTGGACGAGGGCCTTCATCAACATCAACTCTGATCTCTATCAAGATCATGGAGGAATCATCCATGGAGCTCGGGGGCTCAACGTCAACATTGCCCTCGGGCGACCGTGCTGTTTTTCCGAACAACAAACTTGTATCCGCTACCATCACCTCTTAAAGCATCGATTTGATGATCCCTTTTGTGGAATTGTGCGGAATTGAGTCTACAACAACCATGCAAAATTTGGTCGAGTTCTGATGGAGGAATCTCCGACAATCTACGATATACCGGAGCCCTGTCAAATCTGGACAGGAATCTGGACGAGTTTAGGGCATGGTCTCTAGAGCCTAGCTCGGAGGTCCGTTGGAAGATCCAACCGTTCATCTACTGTGGAATTCCCATATCTACCACCCCTCCAAATTTCAGCTTGATCCGACGGTTGAAACTCCGGAAAGCTTCCGATGAGTGGATCAATTTTCGGATCCGTTTCCTGCACGAATACGGATCCGACCCGAATTCATGTTTCTTTATGAACGTGACATTGGACAACTTTTTTAGAGGAATTCTCTTCTATGGTATTGTGCATGGTTTTTAAACACGCGCCCATAAATTTTTAAGCCTCCCCTGAGGTCGCCTTCATCATCATGCTGGTGTCAAACCAGTCCGGCGATATTGCTCCAAGGCTGCCGACCTGCGCTAGACACGTCGTCACTTTATTGAGCCGAGCTCAAGTTCTTCGGATCATCATCTCGGCAAGCCGAACAAGAGTCCGACATCGTGAAGGATAAATCATCACCAACATTGTCGCCCCACGAATTACACGAAGCGGGCATACCGGCATCGCCGCACGGTCACTTCATCAAGCCGACATCGACCACGTCACGACCTGCATCGGCAGGGCCGCACTACTGCTTCTTCAAGCTGGTGTCCATCACGCCGACCTACTTCGACTCATCGGCTGACATCGAGGTTTCGACATCGAGGCTGGACCGGGGGCTTCGCCATCTCTTCATCAACCTACTCCGGAGACTTCGGCGTCACTAGCCGACCAGCTCCGTCATGATAGCTGGACCGAGGGCTTCGCCTCGGTGAGCCAACCTTGGCCAACATCGCCATACCATCGCTTTATCACCCATCAGGCAATGGGTGTGCGGATCGAGTCCCAATTTTGGGAATCACCTTTCTTCGGATTGCTACAACAAATAAACCAGGTGCTATTAATCCTAGTATTTTTTGCTTGTTTGGGTTTATTTTTCCCAAGGAATTATTACTCTGGTTTGTCCATCATCTGTACATAGGTCTATCAAATGATGGCCGCATTAACGACGGTCGCGTGGTGGTTCGGTCAGTTTTCGTACATAGTCTGGCGAACGTCGCATCCGGAACTCGGACCGACCTGTGAATTCAGGCTTTGCCATGCCTTTACCGCATCACGCCGACGCCCTGCATTGACATTGACTTCGGCGCCAGGCCATATTTCTTTTATTACTCACTTTGCATAAATTATTTATTATGCAACGATTTTTTTTCCATTATTATTACTATCATCTCCGATTTGCACTATTTTTTGTGCACAGGAAAATGATCCGGGTACTTCGGCATCATTCTGCCGGTCCGCATTGACTGTGCTATGTCACCACTTCGGCGTGTCGAGCTCTTCGCTCTGCCACCTCGGGACCGGCTTGGGGGATGGAACCTCGTCCCGCATCAAGCTCGGACCGCGTCATCAATGCCGAACACATTAACCAGCTAAGTCGGTTTCATGCTCAAAGTTTTAATTTTTAACTTGTGTTCGGTTCGACCAAGCATTATACTTTTTTGGAAAAAAGTTGCTTGTAGAAAATTTCCTTGTCCAAACTTTGTTTGTGACATGCATATTCAAATACCCCGTTTATTTGAGGGCTTTCTTTATGAAGCTTTTCCTCTTGCATATGATTATACTGGTACGGCTTCGTACCTTGTTCGTGTATTACGCCACAATATGCACCATATTGACTTAAGTGATTTGCAAGCTGGGTTGCCTGGCTCCTGTGCTTACCCCTACATTCCCGATTGTTCGGCTAGGGAGTAAAGGGAGCACCTCTGCGATTGTCACGACTGGGTCCTCCGAGCTCTGACCTCAGACTGGGTGAAGCCAAAAGCTAGCGCTCTTATTGTTTTCAATCAAGGTCGGCACACAACGGAACTCATGAGTACAAAAAATCTATTGCACAAGTCTCATAATAATAATGAGCACCGAAGAAAGGTATCGGTGGGGGTACTATTGTAACACCCAGGATGTAATCTACCTTATCTGTACTCCAACTCTTGCCGTTTCCGGCCTAAGTTATTTTATTTTACTCGGTGTCGGGTTTTTGTCTCCGTGTGTTGTTGCCTTTGTCATGCATCTCATATCATGTCATCATGTGCATTGCATTTGCATACATGTTCGTCTCATGCATCCGAGCATTTTCCCCGTTGTCCGTTTTGCATTCCGGCGCTCCTATCTCCTCCGGTGCCCCTTTCTACCTCTTTTCGTGTGTGGGGGTTAAACATTTCCGGATTGGACCGAGACTTGCCATGCGGCCTTGGGTTACTACCGGTAGACCGCCTGTCAAGTTTTGTACCATTTGGACTTCGTTTGATACTCCAACGGTTAACCGAGGGACCGAGAAGGCCTCATTTGTGTTGCAGCCCAACACCCTTCCAATTTGGCCCAAAACCCACCAAAACCCTCTCCATCATCTAGATCGTTTGATCATGATCGCGTGGCCAAAAATCATGCTCAATTTGGAGCCTCCTAGCTCCTCCTACCTATAAAATAGCATCTCCCCCGAAATTTTCGGGTCATTCCACCCCTAGCCCTAGTCCTTTATCCATCCGCGCGCCGGACGTGTCCGGTCCGCGCCGGACACATCTTCGCCGCCGCCCGCAGCCAACCGGGGGCCGCCACATGGCGCACCGCCACCCGCAGCCACGCCGGCCCGCTCGGCCCGCTGCGAGCCCCCGCAGGCCGTCGGATCTCCCCGGCGCCCGTCCGCCTCCCGACGCTTTCCGCCGCCCGTCCGCCTCCCGACGAAGCCCGCCGCATAGGGCCGGCCGCCGCCCCATGCCGGCGAGTGCCACCGCACCCAGCCGGCGCCGCCCCACCGCCAGCTGAAGCCGGCGCCGCCCCGACGCCAACCAAAGCTCGCTGCCCTCCGCCGCTTCCCTCTCCGGTCGTGAGCAACTCCGGCGAGCACCCCGGCCACATCTCCCTCCGGCAAACTCCCTCCTTCCGGCGAACAGGTCTCCGGCGACCTCGAGCCGGCGAACTGCTACAGTACCCGCTACAGTGGATCCAGATCTGGCCAAACCTCTCGGTTGACTTCTTCCCCTCTAGCCCTAATTATTTTGCAAACTTTGGCATGCTATAACTTTGTCATCGTAGATCTGATTCATGCGTGTAGCATATCAAAATGTTCGCCTCGACGAGTACATCATTTCACCTCATTGCATCATTTTCATTTGAGCTCATCTTGATGCCCAAAATGTTGTTGGAAGAGGGCTATGTGGTGAATTTGTCAGATCTGTTGCATCAAATAGCTATTTGTCATTTTTGCCATGTTTAATGTGTGCATGCTATGATCCTGAGCTCTACATGTGTTTTGTTAAATGCCATGCCATCTTTACAGAGGTGCTTGCCATGTATTTTTGTGATATTTGTGGTGACTAGCACAAGCTTGCAAAGTAGTGTAATCGGTAATGCTGATTTCAGGGACTTAGAATTTCACTAAGTCCTTGTCCGGATTTTATTGTTAGGCCATATGTTCATGTTGTTTCCTAGTGATCTGTGCCTCTTTTGAGGATGATCAGTAAGGATGTTTTGTTAACATCGTGGTGCTCTATCAATCCATTTCTTTGTTTGCATTTATGGAGCAACCATCTTGAGTCAATCGAGCTCTACTTTTGCTATAAAGTGAATCCTGGCAGATTGTTGACGTGATTAGCGATTTTGCCGAGGATGTTGCTATTGATCCGTGCATGCTATGATGTTGTTCTTGCCATGTCTAGCTTCTATGATATGCATTATTGATGGGTGTATGCTTAGTTTGTCATGCGATGCTCTGTAGTGAGTGCATCGAGCTCGTAAACATGCCTACTCGTTAACTGATTTGCATGCTCCAGTTTTTCACTAAGTCTGAAATCTGTTTATGTTTTTGCCATGTTCACATGCTTGCAATTGTGTTTTCTGATACCTTTTGGCTCAAGATCACTAAGGGACTTTTTTAAGTGCTTTGAGTAGCTTCATTCCATGCCTTTCTTTGCCATGTTAAGTTCCTGTAGCATGTAGTTTGCATGCTCTAAAGTGTGCTTCCTGATGATAAATTCCAGACTTGTGTTAATTTCACTAAGTCTGAAACCTATTATCATTTGCACTTTTTCCATGCTTGTTTGAACCTGTTAATGGATGAACTAGCCGTAGCTCAGTGTTCATCTTTTGTCAAGCATCATGAGTGGATCCCTGCCATTTATTTTGTTGTCATGTTGGAGTGCTGTAGCATATTTATCTTGATGCATTTAGTTGGTCACTTGTTGATTATCGCAGATCGGTGCCATATTTGTTTTGCTTCCCATTTCCAAACCGTGCATCCGATTCCGGTGATCTGTATATCGATTTCAACCGAAATAACCTCACCTTTCCAGTGGCACTCTTGGATTTCCATGTTGAGGCCAGGTTCAATCATTCCTTGTAAAATGTTGCATAAGCATCACATACCGCATCCCGCATATCATACCATGTTTGCATCATGTTGTTTGAGCATTGCACATGGTTGATTGTGTTCTGTTTGCTTGTTGCTCTTGTTTGGGTAGAGCCGGGAGACGAGTTCATAAACGAGGAGCCCGTTGAGTTCGCTTACGAGGATCAAGTCAACTCTGAGAACTTTGCAGGCAAGATGACCATACCCTCGAAATCACTTCTATCTTTGCTTGCTAGATGCTTGCTCTTTTGCTATGCCTATGCTACGATGCCTACCACTTGCTCATCATGCCTCCCAAATTGCCATGTCAAACCTCTAACCCACCATGTCCTAGCAAACCATTGATTGGCTATGTTACCGCTTTGCTCAACCCCTCTTATAGCGTTGCTAGTTGCATGTGAAGATTGGAGATCGTTCCTAGTTGGAATATTGTTTATTGTTGGGATATCACCTTATTATCTTGTTATCTTAATGCACCTATATACTTGGTAATGGGTGGAAGGCTCGGCCTTTTGCCTAGTGTTTTGTTCCACTCTTGCCGCCCTAGTTTCCGTCATATCGGTGTTATGTTCCCGGATTTTGCGTTCCTTACGCGGTTGGGTTATAATGGGAACCCCTTGACAGTTCGCCTTGAATAGAACTCCTCCAGCAATGTCCAACCTTGGTTTTACCATTTGCCACCTAGCCTCTTTTTCCCTTGGGTTTCCGGAGCCCGAGGGTCATCTTTATTTGAACCCCCCCGGGCCAGTGCTCCTCCGAGTGTTGGTCCACCTCGTCAGCCGCCGGTGGCCACCAGGGGCAACTCCGGGCTGGCCTACCGGAAGTTCGGACAATCTGAGTGTGCCCTGAGAACGAGATATGTGCAGCTCCTATCGGGATTTGTCGGCACATTCGGGCGGTGTTGCTGGACTTGTTTTACCATTGTCGAGGATGTCTTGTAACCGGGATGCCGAGTCTGATCGGAATGTCTCGGGAGAAGGAATATCCTTCGTTGACCGTGAGAGCTTGTGATGGGCTAAGTTGGGACTCCCCTGCAGGGATTTGAACTTTTGAAAGCCGTGCCCGCGGTTATGGGCAGATGGGAATTTGCTAATGTCCGGTTGTAGACAACATGAAACTTAACTTAATTAAAATGAATCAACTGCGTGTGTAACCGTGATGGTCTCTTCTCGGCGTAGTCCGGGAAGTGAACACGGTGTTGGAGTAATGCTTGACGTAGGTTGTTTTAGGATCACTTCTTGATCATAGTTATTCATCCGTGCTTTGCCTTCTCTTCTCGCTCTCATTTGCAAATAGGTTAGCCACCATATATGCTAGTCGCTTGCTGCAGCTCCACATCATACCTTGTCTTACCTATAAGCTTAAATAGTCTTGATCGCGAGGGTGTGAGATTGCTGAGTCCCCGTGACTCATAGTTTACTTCCAAAACCAGATGCAGGAACCGATGATACCGTTCCAGATGATGCCCTTGAGCTCAAGTGGGAGTTTGATGAAGACTCTCGTCGTTACTATGTGTCTTTCCCAGATGATCAGTAGTGGTGCCCAGTTGGGGTGATCGGGGACTTTGTCACATGTGGGGGTTGATCTTTTTTTGGTACCATAGTCGGACCATGAGTGTTTTGGATGTTTGTAATGTTGTTCATGTATTTGTGTGATGTGGCGAGTGTAAGCCAACTATGTATTCTTTCCCCTTTTATCTATTTACATGGGTTGTTGTGAAGATTACCTTACTTGCGGCATTGCTTTCAATGCGGTTATGCCTCTAAGTCGTGCTTCGACACGTAGGAGATATAGCCGCATCGAGGGCGTTGCAAGTTGGTAATCAGAGCCTTCCCTGACCTTAGGAGCCCCCTGCTTGATCGAATCGTTGGTGTTGTTGAGTCTAGAAAAATGGTTTGAGTCATTTAGGAAGTATATATCAGAGAGTTTAGGAATTCTTTTTATTCCCCAGTCCCTTCATCGCTCTGGTGAGGCATCCTGACATAGAGTTTTGACTCTTCTCTTCTCAAATTTCACTAAAAAATTTTTAGGATCACGCGGGTATCTTGGAATCGTTTCGATCGATTTGTGACGAGAACATTGTTCTTGGTGCCTCCTGTCATTTAGGGGTTGTGGCAGTGTCCCGGGGAGTTGAGCTCCGAGGTGTTGTCGTCACAATTTTATCATTGAGATTCTAGAATACCTGAGTTTCGCCGACATCGAAAATCTCTTTTATGCAGTTGTTGGTGAGATAACCTCGACGCCGCCCAGTATTGGGGCGAGAGTTCGGGAGTATTTTCATAACTCGTATAACGGATGCTTTTCGAAGGTTGAGGTAGATGATTTCCGAAGTTTTTCTCGGTTATGTGTTGAAGGATGGATACAGCTGGATGTAGGATTTGCTAGATTTGGGTGAGATATTATGCTTCCCCTGTATCCCCAATACCTGATTGCATAACCAGAAAGATTCGGGAGTTTCATAGGTGGGAATTCTTGTAGCTCTAGTTCTTCTTCCGTGGATATTTGGTTTGGGATTGGGTAATCCTCACCGAGTATTCGTTCTTGTCCGTACCTTGTTGGTTTTATTCTTCTTCCTCAATTGTAAGTGGCTTCTCAATTTATGGATATGTGACCATTGCAATTGGAATGCATTCGTTCATTTTGTTCGGATGTGAAGACTTTATGTTGCAATTTCAACCCGTTTGATTCAGCTTCAATATTTGTTTGTCAATGTGCTAATGGATGTCAACCTCTTTAGGATGGCTCCTCCAATGCACATGACTCCGAATCCTGATCCGCCACCACCACCTCCACCTCCGGAGCATGGCAAGCTGTGATGGCCGCTACCAATGCAAACACACAGCTGATCATGCAACTTCTTCAAGAGCGCAACCAAGGGAACCAGGGTCATGGCAACAATCAGAACCACTTTGCTACACTCAACCAGTTCCTTGCTAACCAGCCAAAGACCTTCAACAATTGTGTTGAGGCAACAAACGCTGATGATTGGCTCATGGACATATGCAAGCATTTCGAGTGCAGTAACGTCAGGCCTGAGGACTTTGTCAAGTTCGCCTCCTTCCAACTCAAAGACCAAGCTGCAGAATGGTTTCAGCAGTACAAAGATTCCAGAGGAGGCCGTATGATTACCTGGGATGAATTCCGTCAAGACTTCAAAGCTCATCATATTCCTCAGAGTGTGGTTGAAAGCAAGTGTGAGGAATTCCGCAACCTGAAGCAAGGCACTATGTCTGTTTACGAGTACAACAAAATGTTTCAGAAGCTCGCCCGTTTTGCTAAGAAAGACGTCCCTGACGAGAAGAGCATGATATACCAGTTTAGGGGTGGTCTCAGAGAAGAAATCCAGCTAGCTCTCGTCCTCTTTGAGCCCAAGAGGTACGATGAGTTTTACAACATGGCAATGAAGCAAGAGACTGCTCAACTGAAGTGCGATGCTTCCAAGAAGTGAGTCAGAGATACTACTCCTTCTTCCTCAACTCAAGTGGCTAAGCAGCAGAAGTATTGGCTTCCTCCTCCTCCGTTCCATCAGCCTTATCAGTAGAAGAGCAAAGGTGGCAGTGGATCTTCCCACCCGCCCAACCCAGGCTTTTAGAACAAGCCTTCGTCTCAAGCTCCAAGATCAAGTGCTCCTATCACCATCCACTCTCGGAGGTCACATGCAACAAGTGCCAACAGAAGGGTCACTATGCCAACAAATGCTTCAATCAGAGGCGTCTCCCTTCTCCTCCTCCTCCTGTGAGATCTGCAAGTACAGCTGTGGTCAAGCTTAACCCCAAGCACGCCAAGGTCAACTTGATGAATGCAGCTCAGGCAGAGGACTCATCAGATGTCATCATGGGTAACCTTCCTGTTAACGATATTCCTGCAAAAGTTCTTTTTGACATTGGTGCATCACATTGTTTCATCTCAAGACCTTTTGCATCTAAGCATGAGTTGTCTTCTCAAGTTTTGCATAAACCGTTAGCAGTTTTCTCACCGGGTAAATGTTTGCTCGCAAACTACGAGATTCCGGATGTTTCTATCATGATGGGTGATTTCAAGTTTCTGGCTTCTCCAATGGTCCTTGGTAACTCGGATATTGATCTTATTCTTGGAATGGACTGGCTTTCTAAGCACAAGGCTCAGCTTGATTGTGCAGCCAGACAGATTCAATTGACTCATTCGTCTGAGGATGTAATTGTCTTTGCCGCTCGGGATAATACCATCCGTCTGTTTTCTCTCAATGAGAAGGATGAACTGGATGCGATCTCTCAAATTCTAGTCATTTGCGAATATCAAGATGTCTTTCCAGAAGAGCTTCCAGGAATGCCTCCACACCGGCAAGTTGAATTTGTCATCGATCTTGAGCCGGGCACGGAACCTATTTGCAAACGTCCTTACAAGCTGGGACCCAAAGAGTTGAAGGAGCTGAAGAAACAACTCGATGAACAAGAGCGTATGGGTCTCATCCGACCTAGTTCTTCTCCGTGGGGTTGTGGAGTTCTTTTTGTGAAGAAGAAGGATGGAACGGACTGACTTTGTGTTGACTACCGTCCATTGAACAAGAAGACTATAAAGAACAAGTACCCACTTCCCAACATCAACGAGTTGTTTGAACAACTCAAAGGTGCTCAAATATTCTCCAAGCTTGATCTCCGTATGGGCTATCACCAGATTCGAATACGTGAGCAAGATATCCCCAAGACAGCTTTCAGAACAAGCTATGGCTCATATGAATACACTGTCATGTCTTTTGGCCTCGTCAACGCTCCTCCGACTTTCTCTCGCATGATGAACTTCATCTTCAACCCCTACATAAATGACTTCGTCTTGGTCTACCTCGATGACATTTTGGTCTTTTCCAAGAACAAGGAAGATCATGCCAAGCACTTGCGTTTGGTGCTCGATAAGCTCAGAGAACATCAGTTCTACGCCAAGTTTTCAAAGTGCGAGTTTTGGCTCGATGAGGTTCTCTATCTTGGACATATCATCTCTGCCAAGGGCATAGCGGTGAATCCTGAGAAGGTGTCTGCAATTGTGAATTGGGAACCACCTCAGAATGTGAAGCAACTCCGCAGCTTCCTTGGTCACACAAGCTATTGTCAAAGGTTCGTTGAGAACTTCTCAAAGATCGCGAAGCCTCTTTCAAACCTTCTCGAGAAGCATGTCAAGTACATTTGGTCTCCTGAATGTGACATCGCTTTCAACACCCTGAAAGATAAATTAGTCACTGCTCCAGTTCTGACTCCTCCTGATGAATCCAAACCGTTCGAGGTCTTCTACGATGCCTCTCTTCAAGGTCTTGGTGCAGTGTTGATGCAAGAGAAGAAAGTTGTGGCCTATACTTCTCGCCAGTTGAAGCTCAATGAAAAGAACTACCCCACTCACGACCTCGAGTTGGTGGCAGTTGTGCATGCTCTTTTGACTTGGAGACATCTCTTATTGGGAAGGAAACTGGACATCTTCACTGACCACAAGAGTCTCAAGTACATCTTCACTCAGCCTAATCTCAACCTCAGGCAGACTTGTTGGGTCGAAATGATTCAAGAGTATAATCCGAGCATTGAATATACTCCAGGCAAGGCCAATGTAATTGCTGACGCATTGAGCAGAAAGGCTTACGGCAACAGTCTGATCCTCAAGCCTTACCAACCCGAGCTTTGTGAAGCTTTCCGCAAACTCAATCTGCAAGTTGTTCCTCAAGGTTTCCTGGCCAACCTCCAAGTCTCTCCTACTTTGGAAGATCAGATTCGCAAGGCTTAGCTTCTTGATGCTATGGTGAAGAAGGTGAAGATTGGGATTGCCAAGAGTCAACCCAAATACAAGTGCTATCGCCTTGATGACAAGGATACTCTCTTCTTCGAGGATCACATTGTTGTGCCTAAAGGTGACCTTCGTAAAGTCATTATGAACGAGGCTCACAATTCACTCCTCTCCATCCACCCTGGGAGCACAAAGATGTACCAGGACCTCAAGCAGGCGTATTGGTGGACTCGAATGAAGCGCGAGATTGCTCAGTTCGTGAACGAATGTGATGTCTGCAGAAGAGTGAAGGCAGAACACCAACGACTAGCTGGTCTCCTCAAACCTCTTGCCATTCCAGAATGGAAGTTTGACCACATTGAGATGGACTTCGTGATGGGATTTCCAAAGTCCAAGCGTGGCAATGATGCTATATTCGTTGTCATCGACAAACCCACTAAAGTGGCTCACTTTCTGCCTATCAAAGAGTCTATCACAACAGCTCAATTGGCAGAGCTTTATACATCTCGGATTGTCTCTCTGCACGGCATTCCGCAGTTGATCTCTTCAGACCATGGCGGCATCTTTACCTCCAAGTTTTGGGATTCTTTTCAGAAGGCCATGGGCACTAACATCCGTTTCAGCACAACTTTTCATCCTCAAACTAGCGGTCAAGTCGAGCGTGTCAATCAGATTCTTGAAGATATGCTCAGGTCTTGCGTTATCTCTTTCGGTATGAAGTGGGAAGATTGTCTTCCATATGCCGAGTTCTCCTACAACAACAGCTTCCAAGCGAGTTCGGGAAAGGCCCCATTTGAAATTCTCTATGGCAGGAAGTGCTGTACTCCTCTTAACTGGTCAGAGGCTGGTGAACGTCAACTTCTTGGAAATGACTTGATCACAAAGGCAGAGGAAATGTGCAAAGTCATTCGTGATAACCTCAAAGCAGCGCAATCGCGCCAGAAGAGCTACTATGATAGTAAGCATCGTGATTTGGCTTTCGAGATCGGAGACCATGTTTACCTCCGCATATCTCCAATGAAAGGTACTCGTCACTTCAGTATTAAAGGGAAGCTTGCCCCCAGATACGTGGGTCCTTTAAAGATCGTCAGCAAGAGAGGCGATCTCGCCTATCAACTCGAGATTCCCTCAAACTTTGCAAATGTGCACGACGTATTCCATGTCTCTCAGCTCCCCAAGTGCTTCAAGACCCCTGACCGCACCGTCAACTTCAAAGACATTGATCTCCAAGAAGACCTTTCTTATCGTGAGCACCCAGTTGCTATTCTTGAAGAAACTGAGCGCAAGACTCGCAACAAGTCAATCAAATTCCTCAAAGTCAAGTGGTCACACCATTCCGACCGTGAAGCCACCTGGGAACGCGAGGATCACCTCCGTTCTGAGTACCCGGCATTTTTCCAGTCCTAGATCTTGGGACGAGATCCTTTCGTAGTGGTGGAGTGTTGTAACACCCCGGATGTAATTTACCTTATCTGTACTCCAACTCTTGCCGTTTCCGGCCTAAGTTATTTTATTTTCCTCGGTGTCGGGTTTTTGTCTCCGTGTGTTGTTGCCTTTGTCATGCATCTCATATCATGTCATCATGTGCATTGCATTTGCATACATGTTCGTCTCATGCATCCGAGCATTTTCCCCGTTGTCCGTTTTGCATTCCGGCGCTCCTATCTCCTCCGGTGCCCCTTTCTACCTCTTTTCGTGTGTGGGGGTTAAACGTTTCCGGATTGGAACGAGACTTGCCATGCGGCCTTTGCTTACTACCGGTAGACCGCCTGTCAAGTTTCGTACCATTTGGACTTCGTTTGATACTCCAACGGTTAACCGAGGGACCGAGAAGGCCTCGTTTGTGTTGCAGCCCAACACCCTTCCAATTTGGTCCAAAACCCACCTAAACCCTCTCAATCATCTAGATCGTTCGATCACGATCGCGTGGCCGAAAACCGTGCTCAATTTGGAGCCTCCTAGCTCCTCCTACCTATAAAATAGCATCTCCCCCGAAATTTTCGGGTAATTCCACCCCTAACCCTAGTCCTTTATCCATCCGCACGCCGGACATGTCCGGTCCGCGCCGGACACATCTCCGCCGCCGCCCGCAGCCAACCGAGGGCCGCCACGTGGCGCGCCGCCACCCGCAGCCACGCCGGCCCGCTCGGCCCGCTACGAGCCCCCGCAGCCCGTCG